>NC_133510.1:5000-311071 GCF_049354715.1 Callithrix jacchus
AAATGTCTACGGATGGCAGCCACGAATTCTGGCATCTGTAGCCCTTGGAAGTCCACTCCTCTTGTTGATACTGACGTTTATGCCCTTTTAGTGGGGCTTTGGCTGTGGCGATTGTTTGCGGCGCTGGCTGAAGGATCTCAAGATAGCTAGTGTCAGAACTGAATTACAGGTCCGCCCTGGTAGTGGAGACGAATCCCCACACGTTTGTTCATAGAAGTCATCTTTTGTGTGGATGATGATTTTTGAAGTAGGAGAGCAGAGGAAAAACGGAGGCTGAGCATTTTCCCTAAACGATAGTGGACATTCAAATCCCTCGTGAGGCTGGGCATGGTGGCTCACGCCTGTCATCCAGCACTTTGGGAAGCCGAGGGAGGTGGATCACCAGAGCCTGGACAACTTAGAAAAACATCATCTCTACAAAAATACCTGCCGGTATTTTTGGGAGGCTGAGGGAGGAGTATTGCTTGAATCTGGGAGGTGAAAGTTGCAGTGAGGTGAGATTGTGCCGCTGCGCTCCAGCCTGGGTAGATCATAAATAAGACATATAATTGACTCACAGTTCTACAGGCTGTACAAGCACAGCTCCAGCATCTGCTTGCCTTCTGGTGAGGCCTTGGGAAGCTTACGATCGTGGCAGAAATGGGAGTGTGTGCAAAGAGAGAGAGGAGAGGCAAGGCTCTTTATAAACAAACTGCTCTCAGTTGAACAAATAGAGCAAGAACTCACACTTCACCAAACGCAGGATGCTAAACCACCCATGAGGGATGTACACCCTCTAACAATAGTGAGATTTGGAGGAGACACACATCCAGGCTGTATCAGGCCTTAAATGATTTGTTTTGACTCTTAGCCCGCCAGATGGGACACTTTACCGCACTGTGGAGGAGGGTCAGGGACACGAAGCTGCAGGCACAGAGGTGGATATAGGTGGCTGCCAGACTGCAGGCAGGCTGGAGCTCCCGGGTGCCACAGGAGTCCTGCACACAAAGGCTAAGGAATGGTGCAGGCTCCATCTGAAATCAGAGCCCCCCAGTCACTGTCTCTAGCCTAGGCCTCTGCTCCATGCCAATCCCCAGGGTAGATTGCGGAAAGAGCTTGCTGTGCTCCAGGGCACAGGCTCACACTCACCACCCGGAAGCAGTTCCCCAAGCTGGATGAGGGGTCCTGGAAGAAGGCCCGGTGGGCGGGGCTCTGTCCTGGGCAGGTCGGCTCAGGCTTCTCAGTGGCCCTGCAGTCACCATCCACCTGGTGGGACAGACGCAAGACTCATGCATGCAGCTGAACCATGTGGCTCCCCCACATACATTGGCCTTAGCGGGAGACTCCACCCAACCCTGGGTCCGCAAAGACCACTGCAGAGCCGGCAGGCCACCTGCCGCTCCTGGGACTCTACAGTGAGCGGCCCTCAAGACACTCAGCTAGAGGGAAGAAAAGCAGGTGAACCTGCTCACCTGCCAGGCCGGGCTGAGCTCCTCCAGATTGTGAGCCACAGAGCCGTCCGGCAACATCAGATCGGTGCCTGCTTCGTTGTCGCTGGTGTCCAGAAGGCCAGCGGATATGCCTGTGGGGAGGAGGAAAGATGAGGTGATCCTGAGAGCCCCTGATCCTCCCCCAGGGGTCCTGGATGAGAGATGAGCCTCAGGCACACGAAGGATTGGTAAAATCCCTCCACCCCAGACTCCCAGAGCTCTGGCCCCAAACCCTCATCAGAAGAAGGAGACAAAGCACAGAGACTGAGGACAGCATGTGTCCCCCTATCCCCTCTCCACATCGTCAGCACGAGTGGCCAGAATCCAGGCCTGCCCTTTGTGTTCTTTGGCAGAGGGACCACAGAAAGGCCAACTCCACCTTGGAGCCATATATCCAAGGGATGCGGGAAGAAAGCCTGGGCCTTGGTGCCAGCCTCTCAACCACAGTGGCTGCCTACAGCTCGGGGACCTGTTGCACTGGAAGCTGAGAATGGTGCATCCCGAACAGGATTTTGATGGTGGGCCAACTCTGCCAGGGCCCAGATTAACCGTGGTGCCACAGGTGCACAGTCAGGCTGCAGAGGCCGGTGACCACGTCACAGGACATGGAGACCCCCTCCTCACTGGCCGGCTCAATCCTGGGGACCTCCCTCCTTTTCATGGCAAAAGGCAGCCGGAGGTCTGGACGGCTATCCCGTGGCATGGAGGAGTTGTACAGCCTGTAGGCCTGTGGACCGGAGGAAGTGGGCAGGAGGGATGACCGACAGCCAGGGGACGAGCTTGAAAGTGCCATCCCCCAGGCAACCTGCCACAGGCATAGGTCTCCAGGGGAAGCTCGGGCCTCTCCTCCTCACCTAAAGGCTGGAGTAGATGAGGGTCACATGGTTCAGCTCCAAGGTCAGGGCCATGAGGCCCAAGCCTGTCCGACTCAGCATCCGTGAGAATGTGCTGTGAGCAAAGTCTTGGGCCAGGAGGATGCTGCTGCACTGGACGCTGAGGTCCCACACCCGGCCGTCAAAAGTCACCACGTGCTGGGCCCCGGCAACCAGGGCGTGGTCTGGGGAGAAGCAGCCACAAAGGCACGCTGAGTGGAGCCAGCTCCACCCACCGCAGTGGGAGCATGATGCCTTTTGGGTACCCCATTGCCTAAAGCCTTGGCTTAGCCTGCCCTGAGGCCAGGAGTCCCCCTCCCCTGGTGCGGTGGCCAGAGGCCCAGTGATCCCCCACCAGCTTCAGGATGACGTGAGCTGAAGGGCTATGGCCCGATTCAGCCATAACGAGGAATGGAGTCCCCAGACCCGCTACAAAACTGCTGTGCTAAGTAACATAGCCTGGCTCAGAGGCCACATAGTCATCCTTCTGTTTACATCGGATGTCCAGAGCAGGCACAGCCATGGACACAGCAGGCAGACTGGTAGCTTTTAAAAACAATTGTGGTAAGACATGCACAACTCTGAATAAACTGGAAGCCACTGAATCGTGCACTTAAAATTCACACATCGGCCGGGCACGGTGGTGCTAAGCCATCCCAGCACTTTGCGAGGCTGGGGAAGGAGGATCACTTGAACCCAAGAGGTCAAGGGTGCGGGGAGCCGAAAGCGCACCTCTGCACTCCAACCATGACAACAGAGTGAGACCTAGTCTCAAAAAAATAAAATTATACAAGTCATCCATTTAATCTCAAGGAAGCTGCTCAGGTGGGGAAAAAACATTGACCGTTTAAGTGGATGGCCAACGGCTCCCTCAAACATGACACTGGTGTGCTACAGACCAACCGTGTTCAGGGTAGGGAAGAGATGGCCTGTGAAGGAACAGGTCTGACCAGTCCAGCCAGTATAACCCCTGAGCTGTGCCTTGGGGGTGTTCGTGCCCATGGTGGGAAAGCACCATCCATCGTGCACAGCCAGACACCTGTTGGCCAGGGCCAGCATCCCAAAGGAGGCGCTACCAGCCCCGTGGTCAGCTGTCAGAACTGAGGGGCACAGAGAAGCCCATGGTCACACGCACAGGACTTCAAGACCAGGCTGTTTTTTTTTTTTTTTACAAGATCAGCGTGCTGCTTAGACCTGACTACACCCACGCTTCTAGGGAGCCGTAGACTTCCATGTGAGTCGCACACAGATAAACCGCTACTTGCCAAGCCTGGGTAAGGTGGCTCCCCCACGGACATGAGGGGCTCCCTCGTGCATTAAGAACCGTACATGCTCCTTACCCACGTGAGTGAGCCATGTGGTTACCTGCATTTCACAGTAAAGGAAGCTGAGTCCACGGATTTTAGCAGACTCACCTGAGCCACAGGCAAGCTTCTCGGGAGCCCAGAGCTCATCGTCCCAGCACCGCCCTTGGCTGCACTGCTGGGCCAGGTCATATAATCTGGAGAAAAGCAGGATGTGCAGCCTCAGCCCTAGTTCCATAGGACCTTGGGAAGTCCAATAGGCTCTGGGCCTAGCACGGTAATGCCACAGGCCTCTGCAGGCTTCCCTGTGCCCCCACAGTCCCTCCCCCTGCATGGCCCTGCTGTTGTGCCCACAGGGTGGGGGGCTCCCAGGGAGTAGGGTGGCACAGCCCGGGGCAGGACTCATTCCTCCAGAGACCATGCAGCAGGCGGCATCTGAGCCGGTAGAACTCGGATGGCATGTTGGCCCTGGACAGGTGTCGGAGTGGCCACGCCAACTTCTCCTCCATCAGGTAGCCAGTCCCCCACACCACATCGCCCCCAGGCAGCAGCGGCGTCACCACCACTGAGTAGTTCCTAGAGGGAACCCGCAGGACAAGCTGCTGAGCCGTGCTTTCTTTGGCTGCAGACGGGGAGCTCACAGGTCTGCAGGAAGAGCTCTACCATGGAGAGCATTGGGGTGCATCTTGGGGAGGGCTGTCCTTGTTCTAGAAAATCCCATAATGAGCTGGAGGAGCAGAGAGGCTGGCATGACAGCGGAGGTGGTGGGTGATGCCAGGACAGAAACAAGCTGCCCTATTTTGATGACACAGATATCTTATGTCATGTCTGATCTGCCCCCTGGGTCTTGGGCAGCATGGGGACTCTGTGTGTGGATGCAAAAAATAGGAGCTGGAAGGTGTAGGAAATTGTTTTGTTTTGTTGAGACAGAATCTCATTCTGTTTCCCAAGCTTGAGTATAGTGGTGCGATCTCGATTCCCAGCTACCTCTGCCTCCTGGGTTTAAGTGATTCTCCTTTCTCAGCCTCCAGAGTAGCTAGAACTACATGCGCTCACTGCCATGCCTGACTGATTTTTAAATTTTTAGTAGAGTCAGTGTTTCACCATGTTGGCTACGCTGGTCTCGAACTCCCGACCTCAAGTGATCTGCCCAAAGTGCTGAGATTACAGGCATAAGCCAGTGTGCCTGACGGACAGGTCTAGGCAATTTCTACAGTTGAGAGGAGGACTGGAACTTTCTCAATATGTAGAGTAGGGTCAAGCCTGTGAGATCTGAATGATCGGGGAGATCTCGGCTCATGTCGGGGTGGAGTGGGAAGAGAAATATTGCACGCTCTGTTGTTGATGGGCCACTGAGGGGGACGGGCAGGTGAACTCGCTTACCTTTTAGGGAGCCCAGAGGCCCTGCAGCTGGGGGCGGGAAGCAGCTTCAACACCCTCACTGCAATTTAAATCCATTTTTTGGTATCCCAACGAGATTCCACTCACCGGGTAGGCGAATAACCAGGCAGGTGATTGTTCGACCAAGCCAAAGCCCCGCCCTGGGAGCTCTTCCCTTCCTCAGCCTACATTCTGACCGCAAGGTGGCAGGAGCAGGAACTTGTATTACGTGGAGCCTTTTCCCCATGATGTGGGTCCGGTCCCTATTCTACAGCTGGGGAAACTGAGGCACACAGAGCCGATGCAGAGACATCCCAGGAAGAGGCAGACCCAGAATCCAGATGCTATGCAAGGCCACCGGCATGGAAGAAGGGGCGGCCCCCTTGCCTGTAGCCCGGTTCCTGGTGGGCATCATGGCTGTGAGGGAAAAGGATATTTGGTCCCCAGGCCCCTGCTCTACACTGGGTTCCCCATTTCTATCCACCACCCCCGTGTTCTCAACACAGGGACAAAAGGGGCCTTTTGAAGTGAAAGGGTGATCACAGCCTTCGTAGGTCAGAGCAGAAGCCAGAGTCCTCCTCTCATCCCCTAGCCTTGGAACCTCCCAGTCGCATCAGCCCCACCACCTTGCTATTCAAACAGGACAGGCACGGTGGCTCATGCCCGTAATCCCAGCACCGAGTCTCTGGAGCCCAGGATTCTGAGACCAGCCTGGGTAATACAGTGAAATCCCACCTCTACTAAAGATACAAAAATTAGCCGGGTATGATGGTGAATGCTTGTAATCCCAGCAACTTGGCAGGCTGAGGCAGGACAATCACTTGAATTTGAGAGAGGTTGCAGTGAGCTGAGATCACACCACGGCACTCCAGCCTGGGTGACGGAGAATGAGACTCCATCTCAAAAACAAACAGGCCAAGCACATCCCTCTCCCAGTCCTCTGTGCAGTGGAGCCCCCACCTGGAGCTCTCTTTCCACACTGGCCCCGTGGCTCTTGCTTGAACTGTACTTTCCCCTCAAAGCTGGCCATGGCCACACCATAGGATCCCCAGCTCACCGTCTCACCAATGTTCCATCTCAAGCATTTGCCACCTAAGGTATGGCTCAGTGGTGGTAAACGATGAGCGGTGGGCCACACCCAGCCTGTAGCCGGCTTCTGCACAGCCTGCAAGAAAGAAGGGCTTTTATGTGTTTAAAAGATTACATAACAGGTCGGGAGTAGTGGCTCATGCCTGTAATTCCAACACTTTAGAAGGCCAAATGGGTTACATTACTGAAGGTCAGGAGTTTGAGACCAGCCTGGAGTGGCAAAACCCTGTCTACTAAAAACGCAAAAAATTAGCCAGGTGCAGTAGTGCACACACCTGTAATCCCGGCAACCTGGAGGGCTGAGGCAGGAGAATCACTTGAACATAGGAGGCAGAGGTTGCAATGAGCTGAGATCACACAACTGAGACAGAGCAAGGCTCCATTTAAAAAAAAAAGATGATTACAAAGCAAAAGCAAGGAAATGTGACAGAGCAGAATGGCCTGCTTAAGAGGTGACCCTCGGGCTTTCTGCAGGGAATTGTGCACACTCTGCTGTAGATGATTTCTTGGGCTTCGTGTCTGTCTCTCAGTAAAACTGAGCTTCCTGAAGGCAGGGGTCAGCTTTGCCCACTGCACTCCTCTGCAGCAGCTCCTAAAATCCTGCCTGCACTGGGACTGTGCTCACGAGGTCTCTCTGGAGTGAGGAAGAAACCCCATTTTCTCTCCTGTGAAATAAGGAGTGAAGAAGCCTCTGTGTAGGGCGGTCAAAGTACTCAGTGAGTCAGAGCGTGTTGAAGCGTTCAGCACTGCACCTGATACGTGGCAGGAACGCTGCATGCGACACCCCAAACCCAGCGTTACCTGGCTGTGAGGCCATACAGGTCAAGCAGGGCTTTGCAGGGCCTCTTCAGTGCCCATGAGAACTTAACCTCAGCCCAGGACGGCATCTGGTGGGCCACCTGGAAAGGGAGGGGACAGTGAGAGCTGTCTCGGTCGTCCTCAACTGCCAGCCACATCTCATCCTTGCTCTCACTCACCAGCTCCAGGGTGCCTTTCATGACCCCCAGGGTCAACTTGATACCCCTGGGACCCTGGTTGCCTGGCATCCTGGGCACCCAGGCCTGTAGCCACCACATGGCCTCCTCTGCCCACTCCCTCCACACCTCCTCCAGGGGCCACAACATCACATCCAGGTAGGAGTCCTTCAGTGTGGCCAGGGGCCCTGCAACTGGCAGCCAACACCCACCGTGAGGCCTCTGGGCAGCTCAGAGGCCCAGCCCAGGCCTCAGAGATAGGGCCTCTTCCTGGGACTAAGATGGTGGGGGGAGTGGAGGAAAAGGAATAGAGCAGCAGGCACTGGAGATTGCTAGTGAGTTGTCACAGCAGACCCGAGCTGCCTCTGCATGGCCTGCTCATAGCTTGTCTGGGAACTTGGACTGGGGGAGGGTTCCCACCAATCCTAGGAGTGATATGAGGCGCTCTGCGTCTGAACTGTTTGTACAAACGTGGTTTATGCCAGACCCCTGCTTGCCTCCTAGGAGTCTGACAGTGTGCTCTGAGCCGAGCGGCACCTGCCAATTAGGCAGCCACACCAAACACCCTGGGTGACATAGTGCTGGGACAGACAAGTGCATCCCATGTGAAGGCACAGGGACTGGGAAAGGATACTAGGTGCTGGCCGTGGTTCATCCTACACTCCGCCCGGCCCCCTTCCCTGTGCCAACACTCCTGCCTCCTCTCTCACTGTAGTCAATGACAGCTGTGAACAGCATAGTGTGCAGAGTCCTGAGCACTTTTTCAAATTCACTGCCCTGTGGGTGGCCATGGGACTCTGGCACAGAAGAGAGGCTATGGAGGTGACATTCAACAGCCAATCAGAGGGACGCCAACCCTGACATTGGGCAAGGTCTTAGCCCCGGATGGTGGAGAGGTCAGAAGTACCTAGTCCTGCCAGGAGGGCAGTTGGAACAAGGCAGCTGCCACTATGCCTGGCTAATTTTGGTATTTTAATAGAGATAGGCTTTCACCATGTTGGCCAGGCTGGTCTTGAACTCCTGACCTCGTGATCCGCCTGCCTCAGCATCCCAAAGTGCTGGAATTACAAGCGTGAGCCACTGTGACTGGCTTTTTTTTTTTTTAACTTATTATTTGTTTATTTTAGAGATAAGATCTCACTCTGTTGCCCAGGCTGGAGTACGGTGGCACATTCTTGACTCATTGCAACCTCTGCCTCCAGGGCTGAAGCAACCCTAGATGAATAGGCATAAGACTGAAGCTGAAGTGCCAGCCCTGGATTCATTCCTATATGGCTATGCTATTGGAAGCAAGTTCATCTCTGGGGATGAGCTCAGGGTACTCAGATCGCCACTTGCCAGACTCAGGTGCTCTCTCTGGACATCCCACCTGGCCGGGGCACCCGCCTTGTGACTGAAAGCCAGGATCTGTGTGCAGTGGAGTGTGCGGCCCGGCCCCGGCCTGTAGGCGCCGTCTGAGCCGCTCTCTGTCTGCAGCCTCTGGCCAGTGCTGCACTGGTGCGCTGGCTGCTTTGCCTGAGCTGTGAGGATCGATCAAAGAACCCCTACCCTCCTCTGCCAGGCGGCCCTCCACCAGGGCTCCAAGAGGAGGAGGCCCAAGCCCAGCCTGGCCTCTGCCGTGTTCTCCCAGCCATGTGGTCTGCTTCACCCGTCACTCCGTTAAAACCTGTCCGTGGGGAGGTCTTAAGAGATGAATGAATGTCGCCTAAACAGACACACCTTTTTTTTCTTTTTTTCCTAATGAGCAGGTACTAAGTCCTACTCAGAGCTCACAGAATGACTGATGGAAAATCCTGTGGTGACAGCGTATTTTAGCTCACAGAGCCACAGCCACAGGAACCGGGGAAGGCCCTGCCACCTCCACCTTCCCCGCAGCCAGGCATGCAGTGCCTTACCCGGGAGGCCATACGGGATCCTCAGGGAGTTGGTCCTCAGCCAGCCCCGCTGCTGCAGCAGGCCAAGGGCATGCAGCCCTGACAGTCCTGACACGAACAGCTTGGCATCCGGGGCAGCCAATCATCATCCAGCCTCCTTCCTTTCCATCGGTGCTGCAGGGATAGAGAGCAGGCAAATGAAAGGGTCAGCCCTCAGGGACCGACACCCCCAGCCCCAGGCAAAAAAAGGACTCGGGAATACCCCAGGGTCCTTGGGATTGGGGGATCCTTGAAGAGTCAACACCTGTGCCCTGCACAACAGCCCACAGACAGGCCTGATCGTGGCTCGCTGCAGCCTTGACCTCCAAGACTCAATCGATCCTTTCACCTCAGCCTCCCAAGTAGCTGGTACTACAGACATGTGCCACCTCCTTGGCTAACTTGTGTGTGTGTGTGTGCACGTGCATATATATATATACACATCATTTTTTTTTTCTGTAGAAACAGGGGTCTCAGTATGTTTCCCAGGCTGGTCTTGAACTCCTGGGCTCAAGCAATTCTCTTGCCTTGGATTCCCAAAGTTCTGGGATTATAGGTGTGGGACACTGTGCTTGGCCCAAGGATAAAGTAGAATGAGGCCGGGCAGAGTGACTCATTCCTGTAATTCCAGCACTTTGGAAGGCCAAGGCAGGCAGATTTCCTGAGGTCAGGAGTTTCAGACTAGCCAGGCCAACATAGTAAAACACTGCCTCTACAAAAATACAAATAAATAAATAAATAACCAAGTATGGCAGGAGGCACCTGTAATCCCA
The DNA here is from genome assembly GCF_049354715.1 of Callithrix jacchus. Classification (NCBI taxonomy): domain Eukaryota; kingdom Metazoa; phylum Chordata; class Mammalia; order Primates; family Cebidae; genus Callithrix; species Callithrix jacchus. The sequence continues at coordinate 14,775 of NC_133510.1, forward strand.
GCTACTTGGGAGGCTGAGGCAGGAGAACCGTTTGAACCCAGGAGGCAGAGGCTGCGGTGAGCCAAGATTGCACCATTGCATCCAGTCCGAGCAACACTGTGAGATTCTGTCTCAAAAAAAAAAAAAAAAAAAAAAGAAGTAGAATGAAACAAAATCAAATAGGACAGATGACAAAAGAATTAACTACACATCATGGGTCGTTAAATAAATTTCACCTTCTGAAGCTTCTGCGTCTGCAACACTGAAGGTCATCCAGAACAGACAGGTGGAAATGGGCCAGCTGTTATGACTCCCAAACACCCACGTGAGGTGGTCAACAGCCACCGCTCCGAGTGCCCCCAGCCCCGGCTCCTGTCCTTACCTTAGAATCTTTCAGAAAACATAAGCGGCACACCCTGGTGTCACCGCCCTGGCTCTGGCACAGTGCCAGCATCTGCTAAGCCTGTGCGTGTGTTTTAAATGCCCCGTGTATTTTACGCCAAAGTTTTACATATGTTTCTTATAGTGGGTGAGAATAAGAACAACCCAAAATCTGCTATTTTATGGTTTGTGGGGACAGCTGGAGGTTGTGGGAAGTTCTGGGGGCTCACACTGAGCCTGAGTCTGTCCTTAGATGGGATGTTGATATTGAGAAACTGAAGTGATGAAGACCATCAGGAGGCATTTGGCCCACACCCTAGCCTGGTCATGGAGGAGACAGGGCACAGGGAGTTGCATCTCCTACCTGTCACATGGGCCTGGTCACTCAGCAGATGGCTCAGCGATGTGGAGAGGCCAGCTTGCTGCCCACCTGCTGTGTGAGGTTCCCTGTAAAGATGACAGGGCTGCCCCCATCACCAGTTTCATCTCCAGCTGTGCCTAAAACCACTCAGCCTTGCCGACCATGGGTGGCAGCAGGTCTCTCTAGCCCTGAAAAGGCCTTGGTGTCATCTGAAATGACAGGCTTGGCCGGCAAGCCCAGCCATGATCACTCAAGCTGGGACCAGAGAGAGGGCAGGAGATAGCCCGGCTAATGGCTTTCTATGCCGATTCTTCCGCAATTTTTAATTTTTCTTGAGACGGAGTCTCACTCTGTCACCCAGGCTGGAATGCAGTGGCAGGATCCAGGTACATTGCAACTTTCGCCTCCCGGGTTCAAATGATTCTCCTGCATCAGCCTTTCAAGTAGCTGGGATGACAGACGCACACCACAGTGCCCAGCTAATTTTTGTATTTTTAGTAGAGACGGGGTTTTACCACGTTGGCGAGGCTGATCTCAAACTCCTGAGCCCAAGTGATCCGCCCACCTTGGCCACCCAAAGTGCTGAGATTACAGGTGTGAACCACTATGCCCAGGCCTTCCCCAATTTTTTAAACTCCGGATTTCTCAAAATTAGAAACCTGTGTTATAAACACAGAGGACTCCTCTTCTCTCCTTGACAACCCCCTCATTGGATCCATCAGGAACTCAGTCGACCGTCGCTATGGAATGTGACTAGAGTCAACCTCATCTGCCACCTACGCTGCACACCAGCTCCAGCCCTGGTTATTGAATCTGTCTGACAGCAACATCCTCCTGGCTCTTCCAGCTCCCATCCCGCCACTGGCAACGGATCTCCACTTGCAGACCAGACACGTCCGATGATGGCATATAGCGTTTTTTACTGTACAATCCAAAGTCCTTGAGGCCCGTGAAGCCAGAATTTTGTTGGTCACTGGTGCAGACATTGGCGGGCGGGCCACAGGAACAGCTCACTACACTCCAAGGCTCCACGTGAGAGATCCTCTAGGAAAGCCACGAGCAACTACAAATACCGCGTTTGATGGCCCTGCCAACCTGCAGACACACCTCACACACCCCTCTGATAGCCACTAGCTAGTCAGTTCACCCAAAAGATGTCAAAACAATACTATTATCAGACCGTCACTACTTAATGCTGTATTTCCCTGATCCCCACCGACGTATGTGCAGATGTGTGTGGACGAATGTGTATGCATCTGTGTACAGATTTATCTGTACATGGATGTGTGTAGATGTGTATGTATACAGCTATACCAAAATACACAGATAGGTGTGCATGAATGTGTGGATATGGATTGTGTGTACAGTGATGTGTACATGAAGGTGTCTATATGTAGACATGTGTATGAATGTGTGGGTGTACAGACGTGTGTGTGGATGTAAAGACATGTATATATATGGATGTGTGTATATGAATGTATGTGTACAGATATGTCTACATGTGGATGTAGATGCTTGCAGCTCTTCCTGCTGACGGGCACCTCCTAGCGCTGGCTTTCTCCAGTATGTATCAGAAGCTGTGCGGTGGTGTCAGAGCTTCCTCAGGGTGCGGGTGAACTGGGTGAGCACAGAATTTCTCTCCCAAACCACGACGTTTTGCCGTTAAAGACAACGCTAGTCACAAATGCGTCAGGTCAGCAGGCATAAACTGGGGCTCTGCAGGCAACCCAGGACACAACCCCCACACACCAGGGTAGGGGGTGCCAAACAGAACGCTTCCAACATCAACCTTAAATCCCACAAACTCTAAGGTTGAACACGAGCCTCGAACCCCTGGGCCCAGGGATTCGAGGTTGAACCCAAGCTCTGGCACTTTGTATTCATGAGCTCATCTGCCTCAGTTTCCTCATCTTAAATGTGGTTACAAAGAGGACTTGAAGAACAGACTTCCTCTCTGCTGGAACAGGATCCAGAAAGTTGGAGTGCTGGCTGTTACTGTAATTTTGATGAGTCTGGGGCAGATGGAAGTAGAATTTCTCCAAAGGCAAATAAACATTTTGAGGCTTCAGACAGCTCTATAGAGAGTGGCAGGAAGGTCTGAGGGGGAGGTACGGGCAATCTGTGCGTGCATATGTAGCAAATAACAAGACGTTCAAGGGCCCCTGGGAGTTCTGGTAATGAGGCAGAAGTCTCAGCCATCAGACAGGTGGGGCTGTAGGAGGACGACGGCTCTCCCCTGACATGAGTCTTCACCCAGGCTGATGGCAAAAGGTGGAAGTGGAGAGAGTATTTATGCAGCAAGACATCCAGCTCGGCTTCAGATGCTATACTCCAGGCCCCAGAGAAGACACTGAAAACTGAGGCAGAATCGGTGATCCTATGCTGAACCTGCCCAGTGGTCATACCTGGCGAGATCAAGTCTAAAGCTGCTATTTGTATCTGGCTGGAGTACGGCGGCACGATCTCGACTCACTGCAACATCCGCTTTCCAGATTCAAACAATTCGCATGCCTCAGCCTCCTGAGATGGGCCTACATGCGTGCACCACCACGCTCATGTAAGTTTTGTATTTTTGGTAGAGGCAGGGTTTCACCTTCCTGGCCAGCCTGGGCCCAAATTCCTGACTTCATGTGATCCTTCCGCCTTGCCTCACAACATTCGTACACTTTTTGAAGTCACTGATCTGCCTGAAAAGGGGATAGAAGTTTTAAATCTCCCCGGGATGGAGGAGGCAGACACAAAATTTCAACACAAGGACAAGAGCTTCAAGTGACTAAGCTCTATCCAGGTACCTTTTGGTAAGATCTCTTGAAAAGCACCTACATAGATGAAAACGACCCTGAACAATATAGTAAGACCGATCTCCACTAAAAAGAAAATAAAAATATAGAAAGGCATGGGGGCACAGGTTTTAGTCTCTGCTACTTGGGAGGCTGAGGAAAGAGGATCGCTTGGGCCCAGGGGTTCAAGGCTGCAGTGAATTAGGATTATGCCATTAAATAGAAGACCTTGTAAAAGAAAAAGTGGGGGAGAGAAAAAAGAGGAGGATGAGAGGGGGAAAGGGAAGAAAAAAGTAGGAAGAGGGAATAGTGAGAGGGAAAGAAAGAAAAGAAAAGAAAAAAAAAGAAAGAAAATAGAAAAGAAATGAGAAAAACATATAAACATTCTGGCCAGGGAATTCCACTGTTAAAAATGTACTCTGTGAGAGAATGGTGTTCTCGACAGAATAATTTTAACAGGAAACCTGGGAAAAACTCAAGAGCACTTCATTATGAAACTAGCTGAATACATTCCATTCCATGGACTATTACATGGTCATTTGCACTACACGGGAGATGCTGATTTTATTAGGTAAATATATTAACTCCACGTGCTGATTGTGTGCATAGATCATCTCGGAAAAGAATCACCAAAGGAACCGTAACAGTGGTTGGCTTCGAGGAGGGGTGGGAGAGCGGCTTTAAGGCTGCACCAACACCAACCGATAGAACTTTTTGAAATAAAGACCATATTTCCGGGCCATCTGCAGCTGTGGAGCACTTGAAATGTGGCCCACGCAAAGAACCAAATCTTTCATTGTCTTAAATGTTAATTTATTTAGATTTTTTTTTCTTTTTTGAGATGGAGTCTCGCTCCGTTGCCCAGGCTGAAGTGAAGTTGCATGATCTTGGCTAACCGCAACCTCTGTCCCCCAGGTTCAAGCACTTCTTTTGCCTCAGCTTCCAAAGTAGATAGGGTTATATGGGCTCACTGCCGCATCCGGTTGCTTTTTGTGTTTTTAGTAGAGATGGGGTTTCACCATGTTGGTCAGGCTGCTCTCAAACTCCTAAGCTCAGGTGAGCCACCCGACTCGGCCTCCTAAAATGCTGGGATTACAGGCATGAGCCACCGTATCAGGCCTCACGTAGATTTCATAAACACATATGCCATGAGCTGCCATATGGGAGACTCGGTTCTATACTCTTTCATAGTTTTTGAACTTTGAATCATTTAAATGCATGGCCTATTTTTTTTAGTTGTGGCACTTAATAGAATAATATTTAGATTGTATTAATCTAAATAAAATCTACCATAGAATTTACATCGTACCAGTGAATGCTGATATATAAAAAAATTGCCAAGGTGTATGTGTGTGTGTGTGTGTGTGTGTTCATGTGCACGCTTATATGTATGTATATTTCACTTTTTTTGAGTTAGTCTCGCTCTGCCACCCAGTCTGGAGTGCGGTAGTATGAACCTGGCTCACTGCAACCTCTGCCTCTAGGGTTCAAGCGGTTCTCCTGCCTAAGCTTCCCGAGTAACTGGGATTACAGGTACACACCACCACATCCAGCTCATTTTTGTATTTTTAGTAGAGAAGGCGTTACACCATGTGGGCCGGGCTGGTCTTGAACTCCTGATCTCAAGAGATCCACCTGCCTTGGCCTCCCAAAGTACTGAGGATTACAGGCATGAGCCAGCATGCACAGATAAAAAGTGTGTTTTTTCAGAAAAATGAACAACGTACAAACAAAAAATAGGGAACAGCTGGGGGTGGTGGCTCATTCATATAATCCTAGCTCTTTGGGAGGCTGAGGTGGGAAGATCGCTGGAGTCCAGGAGGTTAAGGCTGCGGTGACCCATGATTGCACCACTGCCCTCCAGCATGAGTATTGCAGCAAGACCCTGCCTCAAGAAAAACTAAAATTTTAAAAAACCAAAACCTAAGCACGACAATTGGGTTATCAGGCTATTTTATGATATGTGCCATTCTCAAAACTTGTTACGGTATCATCACATCACTCATCCGACACGAAAAAATAAAAAATAAAACCCAGAAACTCAAACTAAAAATATGTGCAAATCTATAGTGTTATGCGTTGTGCTCTGTCTCCCCGAAAGATGCTGAAGCCCTATGCCGCAGGGTCTGTGGATGCGACCTTATTTGGAAATAGCCTCTTCCCATGTGATCGAGCTAAGCTGAGGTAATGAGGGTGAATCCTAATCCAGTGTGCCTGGTGTCCTTATAAAAAGGGGATGTGCGGACAAAGACACCTACAAAGGGAAGACAGTTTCAAGACAGAGACAGAAGACCACCTGCAAGCCAAGGAACTCTGGAGGCTCTGAGAATCCATGAGCGAGACCTGGGACGGACCTCCCTCACAGCCTTCAGAGAAAAAACAAACAAACAAACAATAAAAAATCCCTTGATTTCAGACTCCTGGTATCCAGAACTGTGAGAATAAATCTCTGTGGTTGAAGCCACACAGTTTAGGGTACTTTGTTAAGGCAGCGCTGGGAAATGAATGCAGAGTTCTTGGGGCACGCATCCACACTTCTGAAGGAAATGTGGGACGTGCAATGCTTGAACTTACAATTCATACTTTTCTATACTCTGAATTCTTTTTTTTTAAGAGGCAGGGTCTCACTCTGTCACCCAGGCTGGAGTGCAGTGGCACAAGCATGGCTCACTGCAGCCTCCAGTTCCTGGGATGCAGCAATCCTCTTGCCTCAGCCTCCTGAGTAGCTGAGACTATGGGCACATGCCACTGTGCCCAATTTTTAAAAAATGTTTTGTAAAGATGGGGTCATGCTATGTTGCCCAGGTTTACCTGGAACTCCTAGCCTCAAGTGATCTTTCCATCTTGGCCTCCAAAATTCTGGAATTATAGGTATAAGCCATTGTAACTGGCTTGCCTTTTAAAAAACAAAAACAAAACCAGAATCTTCATATATTGCCCAGGCTGGAGTCCAGGGACATGATCTTGGCTCACTGCAACCTCCACCTCCTCGGTTCAAGCAATTCTTTTGCCTCAGCCTCCCGAGTAAGTCAGCTTATAGTCTCCTACCACCACACCTAGCTAATTTATGTATTTTTATTACAGGCGAGGTTTCACCTGTGGGCCAGGCTGTTCTCGAACTGCTGACTTCAGGTGATCCGCCCACTTCAGCCTCCCAAAATGCTATGATTGTGGCTCACTGCAACCTCCGCTCCTGGGTTCAAGCAATGCTCCTGCCTCAGCCTCCCAAGTAGCTGGGATGACAGGTTCCTGCCACCATGCCAGTTTTTGTACCTTTAGCAGAGACGGTGTTTCACCATGTTGGCCAGGCTGCTCTTGAACCCCCGACATCAGGTGATCCGACTGCTTCAGCCTCCCAAAAGGATAGGATAACAGGCATGTGCCACTGTGCCCGGCCCACTTCTGTTATTATTACAGTGTAATATATAATGAAATATTTACACAACTCACCGTAACATAAAATTAGTGGGAGCCCTGAGCTTGTTTTCCTGAAACTAGAGCATCCCTTCTGAAGGTGACGGGAGACATTGACAGATAAACAGGCATTGGATTCTCATAAGGGGCACGCAGTCCAGCTCCCTCGCATGTGCTGCTTATGGTAGGGTTTGCATTCCTATGAGACTCTAACAATGCCACTGATCTGACAGAAGCTGGAGCTCAGGTGGTGATGCCAGAAATAAGGAGCGGCTGTGAACACAGATAAAGCCTCCCTAGCCCGTTCGCTGCTCACCTGCTGTGCTGCCTGCCCAGTTTCTAACAGGTGAGATGGGCATGGTGGCTCGTGCCTGTAATCCCAGCACATTGGGAGACTGAGGCAGGTGGATCACCTGAGGTTGGGAGTTCGAGACCAACCTGACCAACATAGAGACACCCTGTCTCTACTAGAAATACAAAAATTAGCCTGGCATGGTGGCTCATACCTGTAATCACAGCTACTTGGGAGTCTGAGGCAGGAAACTGGCTTGAATCTGGGAGACAGAGGTTGCAGAGAGTCAAGATCATGCCATTGCATTCCAGCCTGGGCAACAAGAGCAAAACTCCCTGTCAAATTAAAAAAAAAAAAAATCCCGGGTGCAATGGCTCACACTTGCAATCCCAGCACTTTGGGAGAATGAGGAGGGCAAATCACCTGAAGTAAGGCGTTTGGGACCAGCTTGGCCAACATGGTGAAACCCTGTCTCTACTAAAAATACAAAAATTAGCCAGGTGTGGTGGTATATGCCTGTAATCCCAGCTACTCAGGAGGCTGAGGTGGAAGAATTACTTGAGCCTCGGAGATGGAAGTTACATTTACCTGAGATAGCACCGCTGCACAGACTGAGACTCTGTCTCAAAGAGAGAGAGAGAGAAAAAAAAAAGAAAAACAAAAACAGGCTACTGGTACATATCCGTGGCCAGGAGGGTTGGGGACCCAAGCTGTAGACAATATGTAATGATCAAATCGGGGTAACTGAGACAGTCATCACCTCAAATATTTATCTTTTGTTTTGGGAACAAAAAAATTCTTCTCTTCTAGCTATCTTGAAATATTCAAATAAATTCTCATTCACTGTAATTTCCCTTGTGCACTATTAATTACTGTAACATATTCCTTCTATCTAGGCCTTCTGGTCTTTCATTCATTCTTTTTAAAAATTATTTTCATTTATTTCTGAGACAGTCTCTTTCTGCCAGGCTACAGTGCAGTGACATGGTCTTGACTCAATGTAACCTTCACCTCCTGGGTACAGGCGATTCTCCTGTCTCAGCCTCCTGAGTAGCTGGGATTACAGGCGTGCATCAGTATTCCTAGCTAACTTTTTTTATTTTTAGTAGAGATGGGGTTTCACCATGTTGTCCAGGCAGGTCTCGAATCCCTGACCTCAAGCAATCCACCCACCTCGGCCTCCCAAAGTGCTAGGAGTACAGGCGTGATCCACAGCACCCGGCCATTTATTCATTCTTACATTCATTCATTCTATGAATAACTACTGCCTGGTTATCATATACCTGACAGGGCTCCGGGCTCTGGGGAAACAGCAATGAGCAAAACAAAGTTGCTGCTCTCTTAATGGATCCATCATTCTAATGAGGGGGAAAGAGACAGGCGATCCATAAACAAACCATTAACACAGACAGCACATCAGGTGGAGAGTGCTATGAAGAATAAAAACTAAAGCAGGTATGGCCAGGTGCGGTGGCTCCCATCTGTAATCCCAGCACTTTGGGAGGCTGAGGAGGATGGATCCCTTGAGGTTAGGAGTTCGAGACCAGCCTGGCCGACATGGTGAAATGCCATCTCTACTAAAGGTACAAAAAAGAAAATTACCTAGGTGTGGTGGCAGCTGCCTGTAATCCTAGCTACTCAGGAGGGTGAGGTGGGAGGATGTTTGAACTTGGGAGGTGGAGGTTGCAGTGAGCCGACATTGTGTCACTGCACTCCAGCCTGGGGAACAGAGCAAGACTCTGTCTTCAAAAATAAAAAAGTAAAGAGAAATTGGGTGCAGGTTAGAGTGCACTAGCACAAGCAGGGGTGCTCAGGTGGTGATGAAGGTGGTCAGGAAAGGCCTCTCTGTGAAGGTGATAGACATGAGGGCTGAGCCTGGGGACTCCTGAAGAGAGCAGCATGGGAGGGCCCTAGGTATTGGTCCCATTTGTGATCCTTTTGTTTTGTTTGGTTTGGTTTTTGACACAAAGTCTTGCTCCGTCACCCAGGCTGGAGTGAAGTGGCACAATCTGGGGCCACTGCAACCTCCACCAACTGGGTTCAAGGCACCTCAGCCTCCCAAAGAGCTCGGATGTCAGGTGTGAGTCACTGTGCCTTGCCTATGCATCAACATGTTTAAATTCTTCAGAAAGCTGTGCTTTAGGAAGAGTGTTCTGACAGCAATCAGAAATAAATGACAACGGCAGAACAAGAATCACGTCAGTGACAGGGTGGCTATGGACATTTGTTGGCCAGCAGCAAAAAAGCCACTCATACCCTGGATTCTATCTCTGCAGCCTGTCTGCACCCGAACTCTCCTCCCCACATCAGTGGAAGCCTGGATCTCTCAGAAGAGCAGACCTCAACGGACGCTGTCACCTTCACCAGAATGATGGAATTAATTCATTCACGCAGAAGATAGCAGAAACCCGGTGAGAACAGGATCCAGAATGTGTGGGTTTTGACGGACAGGGTGGTAGGATCAGGGAGGCTCCACCTACCTCACCTCCTGAGCCCCACACTCCTTCCCCAGTCCTGATCACCATAGAGACTAGAGTGACATGACCAGAAATGTAGACGCTTGGAAAGACACCAGCGACATAAAGAAGAGGAGGCCAGAGATCCACAAGGTACACAGATCCTGGCCTCAGATGCCCAGGACTCTGTCCAGAAAGGCTCCCTCCCAGCCATGGAACTTGATGGTCCTCGAGTTCCTGAGGATAGAGCTGGTGAATCGGGCCCACAAGTCCTTCTGCCTCGTTTGCTCTCCTGGGATTGGAGGGAAGAGAGAGATGAAGACATAGCTGGTCCGGAATTCTCCCCTGCACCCTGACAGTCACCGTGCAGCAAATCCTGCTGATCCTTCCTACTGCTTCCCAAAGCTGTCTGCCTCTCCGCATCTCTGACCCTCAGTCCTGATCCATCCACCATCATCCTGTGCCTGGATTCCTGCAGGAGCTGACCCAGGACCACTGCCACAGAAAGGAGGCTTCCGGTGCCCAGAGAACAGAGGCTGCCCCTGAGCCCACCTGGGTATGGCACCATCAGGAAGGCTACCTGGAGGTGGGTAATGCCTGAGCTACATCTTTCTTCCTTTTACATTTTTGGTGGAGTTGTGGGGTCTCACTCTGTTGCCCAGGCTGGCCTCAAGCTCTTGGGCTCAAGTGACCCTCTGCCCCTGGCCTCCTAAAGTACTGGGATTACAACCTGAGCTACATGTTAAATGGCCAGGAGGTGGGTGCTGGGCAGGCAGACGATGAGGGGATGGAGCCGGGAAGAGGGATTGAAGGCTCTGAGACAGGGGACAGCAAACACCTAGGCAGAGGGAGCAGCATGACTGAGAGGACGCTCAGTGTGGCCAGAGGAGTACATGCGCGGCGTCACTTGGCACTTTAGGGTCAGGCAGGAGTTCGGGGTCTGTGCTTAACCGGGGAGGGGCGTCATCAGAAGGCAGCTGCCTGGAGAAGGTATTTTGTTATTTCTTGAGATGGAGTCTTGCTTTGTTACCAGCCTGGAGTGCAGTGGCGCGATCTTGGCTCACTGTAATCTCTGCCTCCTGGGTTCGAGTGATTCTCCTGCCTGACATTCTGGAGTAGCTAAGATTATAGGTGCCTGCCACGATGCTCAGCTAATCTTTGTATTTTTTAAGAGGGATGGCATTTTGCCATGTTGACCAGTCTGGTTTAGAACTCCTGAACTCAGGTGATCCACCTGTTTCGAACTCCCAAAGTGCTGGGATTACAGGCATGAGTCACTGTGCTCGGAGGAGGCCATGCAGGAGGCTGGCCAAATGACAGATAATTGGGACAGCTGGGCCTAGAGAGAAAATAAGTTCCTTCCCTTTATCCCCCCTCCCTCCCTCCCTCCCTCCCTCCCACCTTTCTTTTCTTCCTACTCCTTTCTTCTGCTCTCCTGCCTTGCTTTCTGCCCTCTTTTTTCACTTCCCTCCTCCCTTTCTTCCTTGCCTCCATCATTCCTTCTCTTCCTCTTTCAACTCTTTCCTTCCCTCCATCTGTCCTCCCCTTTCCTATCTTTCCTTCCCTCCCTCCTTTTCACTCCTCCCCTCCCTCCTTTCTCCCCATCCCTCCCTTCTTCCCTTCCTCTTTCCTACCCTTCTCCCCTCCCTCCCTTCTTCCGTAGTTCTCAAACACTGGTCCAGCACCTTCTGCATGCCGAGCACTAACTAGATACTGAATCTGCCACAAAGACTGTGCTGTGCTGCCGTGGAGCTTCTAGGCTAAGGAGAGCAAGGCCATTGGCCACTGCCAGGTGCTTCTTGAAGGGCCCTTTAGGAAGTGGGAAGTGCTGGGGAACAGCAAAAATGAACCCAAAACAGGCCAAGGAAGAGAGACGCTGAAAGGAGAGGGATGGGTGGGGTGTGTCCTTGCTGAACGATGGTGAGGAAGGTGGACCTGACTGCAGGGGGTGCTGGAGGGGACAAGGGTCTTCTGGAGTGAGGGTGGTCCAGGCGGAGAGCAGCTAAAGCAGACGCCTGGAGAGATGTGTGAACATCAGGCAGGTGTGAGGATGGGGTAGGTGGGAAAGGGAGGGAGATGGGTGGAAGGTGAGGCTGGAGTCAATGAGGCAGCTCACGGAGGGCCAGGTGGGCCACTGTGGGGCTTTTGGCTCAGACTGAGGAAAATGGGGCTGCTGTAGGTATGAGCAGAGGAGGTTGTGATGAATTCAGCTCACACAGGTCTCCTGTGGCTGAAAGTGGAGAGAGGCTGGGGCGGAAGTAAGGAGTGAGCCAGGGCTTTGCTGCTGGATGCATTTTTCAGATGACGCCAAGCAAATCTGCTGACTGATGGGGTGCGGGAGAAAAAGGCATTGATCTGACCCGGGGCCTGGGGTCTGAACACTGGAGGGAAGAGCCGCCGTCCGATGCGACGGGGAAGGAGAGGGGCAGGTCTGCACGATGGGCAACTCGCAGAGACAAGAACAAAGCCAGACCCACCGGATCCCACTCAGCTCTGCCCTCCCCATCGCCCACACCAGGGCCTGTGTCTTCCTCCCTACTTCCTGCCTGGTCCGTCTTTTCCCCCAAAAGCCGAACCTGAAAGTGATTCCTCTTCTTGCTGATGAAGAAACTCAGAGGCAGGTGGCTCAGGAAGACAGCGATGGTGGAGGGACCCAGGAGCTAGGCACGGAGGGGACAGAACCTCAGGAGATCCCGGGGAGCCCAGCTGCCAGAGGGGTGTGAACCACAGCGGCTCCATCTTGAATAGGAGATGCGTAAAAGGAGGCTGAGACCTACTGGGTTTCATTTCCAGGCAGTGAAGGCATTCTGAGTCACAGGATGAGACAGGAGGGCAGCACAGGATACAGGTCACAGAGACCTTGTCAGTAAAACAGGCTGCAGTAAAGAAGCCAGTCCAAGACCCACTGAAACCAAGATGATGACCAGAGTGACCTCTGCTCATCCTCACTCCTACATTTGCCACCAGTGCCATGACAGTTTAAAAATGCCATGGCAACATCAGAAAGTTTCCCTATAAGATCTATAAAAGGGGAGTCATGAATAGTCTAGCCCTCATTTAGCATGTCAGGAAGAAATGACCCTAAAGATGGGCACCAGCGCCCTCTGGGCTGCTCTATGGAGTAGCTATTTCATCTTCATCTTCTTAAAAAACTTGCTTTTTAAGGAAAGAATAAACTTACACTGTGGCTCACATTTGTAATCTCAGCACTTTGGGAGGCTGAGGCAGGTGGATCACCTGAGGTCAAGAGTTTTAGATCAGTCTGGCCAACATGGTGAAATGCTATCTCTACTAGAAATATAAAAATTAGCCAGGTGTGGTGACATGCACCTGTGATCCCAGTTACTCAGGAGGCTGAAGCAGGAAAATCTCTCGAACCCAGGAGGTGTAGGTCGTACTGAGCCAAGATCACACCGCTACTCTCTATGTAGCCTGGGCAACAAAGACTCCATCTCAAAACCAAAACAAAACAAAACAACAAAAAAAGCAAAAAAACAAACAATTGTGCTTTCACTTTACACACTCATGCTGAATTGCTTCTTACACGAGATCCAAGGACCCTCCCTTGTGGTCTGGATCGGGTCCCCTTTTCTGTAACACAGCTGCAGATCCTGAAGAGGGTCAGACTTGGATCCTAAGATGCGGAGTCAAGGAATGTGATAAGGACAGCCACCGGGTCCCAGGGATCTGGGCTCAAGGGGGTCTGCTGGGTCAGGAGACGCCTGCTGAAGACGGAGTCCGTCAATGTCAGGGAGGGGAACAACCCACTTACACGATGGGGAGAGAGTCATATTCAAGAAAGAACATGCACACACACGAGTGGGACTGGGAGCTGTTCCTGGCCACAACAGTAAAGTTGAGACCTCTGGAATAAGGACTGGATTCAAATCCTGACTCTGAGGATTGTGAGGGTGGCTTTGGGGCAAGTCCCATCCCTAACGTGCAGTTCCCTTGTCTGCAAAATGGGAAAGAGTTGCCCTCATTTTGCATGTTTGCTTATTACATTTAAGTATCTTTCTAATCTTCATTTTACCCTCACGAGGGTTGTAAGACTTAGCAAATCATCATACAGATGCCCAGTTACCTTTGAAGACAAAAAGTAAATAAAGTTTTAGTTTAAGTCTTGTGCATTATTTGAGACATACACTGAGAGTTTGAAACTCTCACTTAACTGGATGTCCTGTGTTTTCTCTGGCAACCCTGCTCCCTACCAACGTGGTGCTTTTGGGATACATATCCGCCTGCCTCTCAGCTTTGGTTTCTATATCTGGAAAATGTGGAAGTGGGAGGTAGAATAAATGATTTTTATGATGCTCTGACTTTCTGAGAGTCCTTCACAGGTTACTTGAACCCATTCTCTCACCAAGCCCCACCCCAACTCCAGGCTGCATGCCTCAATTTCCCATCTCAGTCCTTAGGAACACATTTTTTTTTTTTGGAGATGGAGTCTCACTCTGTTACCCAGGCTGGAGTGCAGAGTCACGAACTTGGCTCCCTGCAACCTCTGCTTCCCAACCGATTCTGCTGTCTCAGCCTCCTGAGTAGCTAGGATGACAGGTGTGCATCACTATGCCTGGCTGATTTTTGTATTTTTAAAACAGACAGGGTTTCACCATGTTTTCAGGCTGGACTCGAACTCCTGGACTCAAGTGATCTATTCACCTCAGCCTCCCTAAGTGCTGGGATTACAGGTTTGACCCACCCCACTCAGCTCAAAGAAAGTAGAACACCATTTTCTAATGTCGGGTCAGTTTGTTTCATTTATACGGCAATGGCGTCACCTGGTGGCTTCATGGAGGAGTGCCCTGAGGGTAAACCTCCCACAGCAGGGGTTGGCAAAACACTCAAAGGAATCTGACAGAGGATGACCACCTCTCTCTGGGGAAAAATGGTTCATAAAACTGTAGCAACCTCAGTATCCACCCTTCCTTCACCAGGATCTCATGGTGATGTTAGGAACTGTCTACCAAGAGTCAGGAAAAGTGCACAGGGAAAGTGACACGGTGCATTATCTGCGGATATCTCGGTCTTCTCTGATTTTTTTTTTAAAGAGGAGTCTTGCTCTGTCCCTCAGGCTGCAGTGCAGTGGTGAAATCTCGTCTAACTGCAATTTACACCTCCGGGTTCAAGCAATTCTCCTGCCTCAGCCTCCTTAGTAGCTTGGATCACAGGCACACGCAACCATGCCTGGTTCATTTTCGTATTTTTAGCAGAGACAAGATTTTGCCGTGTTAGCCAGGCTGATCTTGAACTCCTGACCTCAAGTGATCTGTCCAGCTCAGCCTCCCAAAGTGCTGGGATTACAGACATGCACCCCCATGCCTGGTTTTCTCACTTTATTTTTTCTTTTATTTTTTAGATGGAGTCTCACTCTGTCACCCAGGATGGAGTACGATGGTGTGGTCTCTACTCACTGCAATCTCCACCTCCCGGGATTCTCAGCCCTCAGTCTCTCGAGTAGCTGGACTACAGGCATATGCCACCACACCTGGCTAATTTATGTATTTTTGGTAGAGATGGGATTTCACTATGTTGGTCGTGATGGCCTCGAACTCCTGACCTCCAGTGATCCTTTCACCTAGGTTTCCTAAAGTGCTGGGATTACAGGCGTGAACCACCATGTCTGGCTATGGGTTTTCTTGAAAACCCACTATTCATCCTCCTTTGAATAGTGAACCTCTCAAAAGCTGTAACAAACATGGAAGAGCCACTGGCCGGGTGAGCTGGTTGGTGGCAGGGGGGCTGGGGTCCCAGCGGTTGGCATCCCCTTTCCCAGGATGTACACATGGCCTCATATACCAGTTCTTTTATCTCCTAGGTCAGCTGGTCAACACCGTCTGGGTAAAAAAAGGAGACCAGATCTTGTTTTCATCCACGTTTGAAGCCAATGTCACCACCCACGACATTGCTGTCAGTGCGTGCCCAAGCCCCCGGTAGCCTAGAAAAATTAAGACCTGGTTCATTAACCATACACCTACCAGACCCAACCCAGCCAAAACATGAAATTGACTGGGCTCAGTGACCCACATCTGTAATTCTAGCACTTGGGGAGGCCAAGGCGGGTGGATGTCCTGAGGTCAGGAGTTTCAGACCAGCCTGGCCAACATGGTGAAACCCCATCTCAACTAAAAGTATAAAAATGAGCCTAGGGTAGTGCTGCAAACCTGTAATCGCAGCTACTCGGGAGGCTCAGGTTGGAGAATCACTTCAATACAGGAGGTGGAGGTTGTAGTGAGCCGAGATTGAACCATTGCATTCCAGCCTGGGCAGAGCGTGAGACTCCATCTCAAAAAACAACAGTAACAACAGAAACACAAAATCAAACAATGCCTTTTTTTTTTAGAGACAGAGAGGGACTTCCTGTGTTGTCCAGGCTACAGTGCAGTGGTACAATCATAGCTCACTGCAGACTATTATTCCCATGCTTAAGCAATCCTATCACCTAAGCCTCCTGAGTAGTTGGGATTACAGGTGCATGCCACCATGCTCAACTAATATTTGTGTGTGTGTGGAGATGGGACCTCACCGTGTTGGCCAGGCTGTCCTCAAACTTTGGGCATCAAGGGACCCTCCCTTCTCAGTTTTCCAAAGTGCTGGAATTACATGCACGAGCCTCTGATCCTGGACAAAACCTAATTACACATTCATGAATGACCAAGGGCATGATGGCTCATGTCTGTAATCCCTTTACTTTGGGGAGGATGAGAGGATATCTTGAGGTAAGGAGATCGAGACTGGCCAGGCCAATAGGATGAAACTCCATCTCTACTGAAAGAATACAAGGCCGGGAGTGGTGGCTAACACCTGTAATCCTATGACTTTGGGAGGCTGAGGTAGGCAAATCATGATGTCAGGAGTTCGAGACCAGCGTGGTCAACATGGTGAAACCCTCTCTACAAAAAATACAAAAATTAGCTGGGTGTGGTGGTGCGCCTCTGTAATCCTAGGTACTCAGGAGGCTGAGGCAGGAGAAATGCTTGATCCCAGAAGGTGGAGGTTGCAGTAAGCTGAGATCACACCAATTTATTCCAGACTGAGGGACAGAGCAAGAATCTATCTCAGAAAAAAAAATTAGCCAGGCATGGTTGCATGTTCCTGTGATCTCAAGCTACTCTGGAGGCTGAGGTGGGAGGATTTCTTGAACCAGGGAGAATGAGGCTGCAGTGAGCTGAGGTCATGCCACTGCACTCCAGCCTGGGTGACAGAGCGAGACCCTGTTTCAATAAATCAATAAATAAAACAAAAATTTATTGTCTCCCAATTGGGAGGCCGGAAGTGTAGTTCGGTGTCTGCAGGCCAGGCTCTCTCTGGAGGCTCTGGGACAGCAGGCATCCCTTGACTTATAGTGGCCATTGTCCTTCTATGCATGTTTGTCTCTGTGTGAAAATTTATTTTTGGGCAGGCACAGTGGCTCACACCTATAATCCCAGCACTTTGGGAGGCCGAGACAGGATTGCTTGAGCCTAGAAGTTCAAGTTTAGCCTGGGAAACATAGTGAGATACCATCTCTACATAAAATACAGAAAATTAGCTGGGCATGGTGGAACACACCTGTAGTCCCAGCTACTCAGGAAGCTGAGGTGGAAGGATCATTTGAACCCAGGAGATTGATGCTGCATTGAGCTATGATCACATCACTACACTCAAGCCTGGGTAACAGAACAAGACTGTCTCAAAAAAAAAATATTTTACTCTTTCTTTTTCTTTTACTGGCAACAAATTTCCCTTTTAGTGAGGACACCAGTTATATGGGATCAGGGCCCCACCATCATGACCCATTTTAACTTGATAACCTCTGTAAAGACCCAGTCTCCAGATAAGGTCATGCCTGTAATCCCAGCACTTTGGAAGGCTGAGGCGGGAGGATCACTTGAGACCAAGAATTCAAGACCAGCCCGGGCAACACAGTGAAACTTCACCTCTACAAAAAAAATTAAAAAAAATAGCTTGGTGTAGGGGTGTGTACCTGTAGTCCCAGCTCCTTGGGAGGCAGGAGCACAGAGTGAGCCCAGGAGGTCGAGGATGCAGGCATCTGTGATTGTGCCACTGCCCACCCGCTGGGCCATAGCAAGACCTAGTCTGTCTCAAGAGGAAAAAAAAAAAAGTTTGCTGATCTAATGTGGGGTAATTTTTTATAACTTTAACTCTGTATTTTTTCATATTGCTTAGCTTTTCCACATGAATTCTGTGATTACAACAAGAAAATAGCAGTCACATTACATTTTTTTGTTTTTTGAGATGGCGCTCTGATCTTGTTTCCCAGGCTGGAGTGCAGTGGCATGATCTTTGTTCATTGCAACCTCCGCCTCCTGGGTTGGGCGATTCTCCTGCCTCAGCCTCCTGAGTAGATGAAACTACAGGCACATGCCACCCTGCCTTGCTCATTTTTGTATTTTTAGTAGAGAGGAGAATTCACCGTGTTGGTCAGGCTGGTCTCGAACTCCTGGCTTCAAGTGATCTTCCCACCTCAGCCTCTCAAATTGCTGAAATTGCAGGCATCAGCCACTGCATCCGGCCATTCTTATCTTTTTGTCAACAGAAATGACCAGCATTTCAATTTCTGTTTGTCTTGTTTTTCTTAAATGAAAACAAACTAGCAGTTATAATTGGGAGGACAATTTGCATTATGGGAATCTGGGAGTCATGCCAATTTCTGTAATCAAAGTTGGTACAAAAAAACTGGGGTTGTGCGATGGGGTGGTGGCACACGCCCATAATCCCAGCACTTTGGGGGACTGACGTGGGTGGATCACCTGAGATCAGGAGTTTGAAACCAGCCTGGCTAACATGGTGAAAGCCCGTCTCTATGAAAAAAAAATACAAAAATTAGTCAGGCCTAGTGGTGGGTGCCTGTAATCTCAGTTACTCGTGAGACTGAGCAGGAAAATAACTTGAGCCTTGGAGGGGGAGTGAGACTCTGTCTCAAAAAAAAAAAGAAAAGAAAAGGAAAGAAAATTCATCCTGGAATGTAAGGCTGGTTCACCATACACAAGTCTATAAACACAATTCTCCACATAAACAGAACCAAACACAAAAACCACAGGATTATCTCCATAGATGCAGAGAAGGCAAAACTCTCAATAAACTAGGTATTGACAGAACTTATCTCAAAATAATAAAAGCTATTTATGACAAACCCACAGCCAGTATCACAATGAATAGGCAAAAACTGGAAGCATTACCTTTGAAATCTGGCACTAGACAAGGATGTCCTCTCTCATCACTCCTATTCAATATAGTACTGGAAGTTCTACCCAGAGCAATTAGGCAAGAAAAAAAAATAAACCGTATTCAAATAGGAAAGGAGGAAGTCAAATTTTCTCTCTTTGCGGACGACATGATTGTATATCTAGAAGACCCCATCGTCTCAGCCCACAATCTCCTGAAACTGATAAGCAACTTCAGCAAAGTCTCAGGATAAAAAATTAATGCACAAAAATCACAAGCATTCCTATACACCAATAACAGACTTAAAGAGAGCCAAATCAAGAATGAACTGCCATTCACAATTGCTACCAAGAGAATAAAATGCCTAGGAATAAAAGTAACAAGGAATTTAAAGACCTCTTCAAGGAGACCTACAAACCACTGCTCAACAAAATAAGAGAGGACACAAACAGATGGAGAAACATTCCATGGTATTCCTTAGGAAGATTCGGTATCATGAAAATGGCCATACTGCCCAAAGTAATCTATAGATTCAACACTATCCCTATCAAGCCACCAAGGGCCTTCTTCGCAGAACAGGAAAAAAACCACCTTAAACTTCATATGGAACCAAAAGAAAGCCCACATAGCCAAGTCAAATCTAGGCAAAAAGAACAAAGCTGGAGGCATCACACTACCTGACTTCAAACTATACTACAAGCCTACAGTAATCAAAAGAGCATGGTACTGGTACCATAACAGAGATATAGACCAATGGAACAGAACAGAGGCCTCAGAGGCAAGGCCACACATCTACAACCATCTGATCTTTGACAAACCTCACAAAAATAAGCAATGGGAAATGGATTCCCTGTTTAATGAATGGTGTTGAGAAGACTGGCTAGTCCCGTGCAGAAAGCAGAAACTAAACCTCTTCCTGACAGCTTACACTGAAATTAACACCAGACGGATTAAAGACTTAAACATAAGACCTAACACCATAAAAATCCTAGAAGAAACCCTACACAAAACCATTTAGGATATAGGCATAGGCAAGGACTTCATGACTAAAACACCAAAAGCATTGGCAACAAAAAACAAAATAGACAAATGGGACCTAATCAAACTCCACAGCTTCTGCACAGCAAAAGAAACCATCATTAGGGTGAACTGGCAACCAACAGAATGGGAAAAAATTTTTGTAATCTACCCATCTGATAAAGGGCTAATAACCAGAATCTGCAAAGAACTAAAACAGATTTACAAGAAAGAAACAAACAAGCCCATTCAAAAGTGAGTGAAAGATATGAACAGACACTTTACAAAAGAAGACATACATGAGGCCAACAAACATATGAAAAATCTTCATCATCATTGGTCATTAGAGAAATGCAAATCAAAACTACATTGAGACACCATCTCCTGTCAATTAGAATGGCAATCATTAAAAAACCTGGAGACAACAGATTCTGGAGAAAATGTGGAGAAATAGAAACACTTTTACATTGTTGGTGGGAGTGAAAATTAGTTCAACCATTGTGGAAGACTGGCGATTCCTTAAGGACCTAGAAATAGAAATTCAATTTGACCCAGCAATTCCATCGCTGGGTACATATCCAAAGGATTATAAGTCGTTCTACTATAAGGACACATGCACACGAATGTTAATTTTTGCACTCTTTACAATAATGAAGTCTTGGAAACAACCCAAATGCCCATCTATGGTAGACTGGACAGGGAAATTGTGGCACATATACAACATGGAATACTATGCAGGCATAAAAAAGATGTTTGTAGGGACATGGATGAACCTGGAAACCATCATTCTTACCAAACTGACACAAGAACAGAAAATCAAACCCTTCATGTTCTTACTTATAGGTGGGTGTTGAACAATGAGAACACATGGGCACAGGGAGGGAAACATGATACCCTGGGGTATGTGGTGGGAAACTAGTGGAGGGACAGCATGGGGTGGGGAGTTGGGGAGGGATAACATAGGGAGAAATGTCAGATATAGGTGATGGGGAGGAAGGCAGCAAACCACATTGCCACGTATGTACCTATGCAACAATATTGCATGTTCTTCACATGTACCCCAAAACCTAAAATGCAATTATATATATATATATGCACATACAAACATATATATGTACATATATATATAAATGTATATGGAAAGTTGCCTCTCCACCTCTTTCTCCCAGACCAAAAAAAAAAAAAAAAAAAACCAGAAAGAAAAGAAAAAGAAAAATTGAGGTTATTAATCAGTTGGTAAGGAGTAATGGTCTTGTGCACAAACTTCAGATCCTTATTTTGCAGGCTAGAAAGCACTCTAGTTAGTAAAATAATAACAGTAATGACAACAGCCAAAAGGGAAGAGTATTTAAAATGCAGGAGGTGCTTGTCTAGGCTCATTTGTGGGTAACATTATTTAGCCTCGAGCATCATCTTAGGAGAGCATCCTCATATGATTCCTATCTGACAGGTGGGAAAACTGAGGCACAGAGACCTACGTTGTCTGTCTGGACTCAAAGTAGTATTAAGTTGTGGCGCAGGTGTCACCTGACATTGTCTTGTGCACTATGCCTATCAATTATTCTTATTTTTGAGACAGAGTTTCCTTCTTCTTGTCCATGCTGGCATGCAATCTCAGCTCACTGCAACTTCTGCTTCCCAGGTTGAAGCAGTTCCCCTGACTCAGCCTCCCAAGTAGCTGGGATTACAGGCATGCACCACCTTGTTTGCCTAATTTTGTATTTTTAGTAGAAATAGGGTTTCTGCATGTTGGTCAGGCTGCTCTTGAACTCCTGACCTCAGGTGATCCATTCACCTTGGCCTCCCAAAGTGCTGAGATTACAGGCATGAGCCACCACACCGGGTTTTGTTTTTGAGATGGAGTCTTGCTCTGTCTTCCAGGCTGAAGTGCAGTGGGATGATCTTGGCACACTACAACCTCCACCTCCTAGGTTCAAGCAATTCTCCTGCCTCAGCTTCCTGAGTAGCTGAGATTGTAGGCACGTGCCACCACGCTGGGCTGATTTTTGTAGTTTTAGTGGAGTCAGGGTTTCACCATGTTGGCCAGGCTGGTCTTGAACTTCTGACCTCAGGTGATTCACCCACCTCGGCCTCCCAAAGTGCTGGGATCACAGGCATGAGCCACCTCACCTGGCCACTATGCCTATCTCATTGTATTTCTAAAAAAAGAGGGAAAAGAAATAATTGTATTTCTATCCTCACAGTAACTCCATGAAGGAGATAGTATCATTTACCTTTTACAAATGCGAAAACAAAAGCTCCAGCTTTGTTTCACTTTGAAACCCAAGCTTGAGTGCAATGGCATGATCTTGGCTCACTACAGTATTGACCTCCGGGACTCCAGTGATCCTCCCGCTTTATCCCCCTGAGTAGCTGGGACTACAGGGGGACACAGCCACACCTGGAAAATTTTTTGAAGTTTTTTTGTAGAGATGGGGTCTTGCTGTGTTGCCCAGGCTGCTCTCAAACTCCTGGGCTCAAGCAATCCTCCCACATCAACCTCCCAAAATGCTGGGATTACAGGTGTGGTCGCTCCAGCTTTTTTTCCCCCAAGTACACATGAAGTTGTTAGTGGCTGAGTCAAGAGTCCCGGGGTCTGCTGACTCCTACTTCAGTGTTTTTTTATCTAGACTGTAGCCACTGTAATTCCTGGAAATATTCTAACAGTGGACTGTGATGGATTATTTGGGTGTGTAGCACAAACAGAGGAACATCTCTTAGGAGACTGAACCCTGATGTTCTGATGGGGCCAGCATGTATTCTGGAAAAACGTTCCATAGCTCTCATACATGACCAGTGAATAAGAATTAGGTACCAGGCATGGTGGCTCACACCTGGAATCCCAGGACTTTGGGAGGCTGAGGTGGGTGGATTACTAGGTCAGTTCAAGAACAGCCTGGCCAGTATGATGAAACACCATCTTTACTATAAATAAAAAAATTAGCTGGCCGTGGTGGTGGGTGTCTGTAATTCCAGCTACTCAGGAGGCTGAAGCAGCAGAATCGCTTGAACCCAGGAGGTGGAGATTGCAGTGAGCTGAGATTGCGCCACTAAACTCCAGCCCGGGTGAAAAAACAACACTCAGTCTAAAAAAAGAAAATGCTGGGCATTAGCCAGGTGCGGTGCAGTAGAACACATCTGTAATCCCAGCACTTGGAGAGGCTGTGGCAGGCAGATCGCTTGAGGTCAGGAGTTGCAGACCAGCCTGACCGACATGGTGAAAGCCCATCCCTACTAAAAATATAAAAATTAGCTGGGTGTGGTGACAGGTGCCTACAATTCCACCTACTCAGAATGCTGAGGCAGGAGAATTGCATTAACCTGGGATGCGCAGCCTGCAATTAGCTGAGATCCCACCACTGTACTCCAGCCTGGGCGACAGAGCGGGACTTCATCTCAAAAAAGAAAAAAAAGTTGGGTGTGGTGGTGTGTGGTCTCAGCTACTCAGGAGGCTGAGGTGTGCGGATTGCTTGAGGCTTCAGTGAGCTATGGTGGAGTCATTGCACTCCAGCCTGGGTGACTAAATGAGACCCCTCTTTTAAAAATTTAAAATAATTTAAAAAATGAATAAAATAAGAGAGACAATAGGATAGAATTCATCATCACTAAGAGATCAATCATATCACCCACTGAATCTTGCCAACATAATCAAACTCTAATCTAATGGGGTGACCATGAATCCACCTGCAAATATGCCACAAATACAAAAGACAGAGAATGGGTTCACCTTCACCAAGGAAATCCAGACTTTGAGAAAGACCCAACAATGTGGAGTCTTCCAAAATTCATAGAAAGGAAAAGGGATAGGCCAGGCAAGGTGGCTCAGGCCTGTAATCCCAGCACATTGGGAGGCCAAGGTGGGCACATCACAAGGTCAGGAGTTTGAGACCAGCCTGACCAACATGGAGAAACCCCATCTCTACCAAAAATACAAAAATTAGCCAGGTGTGGTAGCACATGCCTGTGATTCCAGCTATTCAGGAGGTTGAAGCAAGAGAATCACTTGAACCCGGGAGTCGGAGGTTGCAGTGGGCTGAGATTGTGCCATTGCACTCTGGCCTGGGTGACAGAGCAAGACTCTCTTTCAAAAAAAGAAAAAAGAATAAAAAGGGAAAAGGGATAGAGAAAAAACTTGTAGATTGCATATTTTTTTAAATTTTAGATTTTGCCGGGCACTGTTCACACCTGTGATCACAATCATTGCACTTTGAGAGACTGAAGTGGGCAGATCACCTGAGGTCAGGAGTTTGAGGATAGCCAAGCTAACATGGTGAAACCCTGGCTCTATTAAAAGTATAAAAATTAGCTGGGCATGGTCCCATGTGCCTGTAATCTCAGCTACTCGAGAGGATAAGGCAGAAGAATGGCTTGAACCCAGGAGGTGAAGGTTGCCATGAGCTGAGATCACACCACTGCACTGCAGCCTGGCTGGAGTTAAAAAAAAATTAGGTTTTGTAGAGACAGGAGTCTCCCCTTGTTGTCCAGGTCGGTCTCAAACCTCTGAATTTAAATGATCCTATCACATCAGGATTACAGGTGTGAGCACTCACCCAGCTAACAAACTTGGAAATTGAAAGAGGCTTAAAAGACATAACAATGCTGGGAAACAGTTATGGGTTGGAAATGCATACTAGGGCTGCTCTACTCTAAAGAAACAGAAAGAGGCCAGGTGTGGTGTCTCACACCTGTAACACCAAACACTTTGGGAGGCCGAGAAGGGAGGATCGCTTGTGCGCAGGAGTTTGGGATCAGCCTGGCAACATAGTAAGATCCTGTCTCTACAGAAAAAAGTTTTTTTTTATTAGCCGGGAATGGTGATGCACGCCTATAGTCCTGGCTCCTCAGGAGGCCGAGGGGAGATGATCACTTGAGCCCAAGAGTCAAGGCTGCAGTGAGCCATGTTTATACCACTGCACTCCAGCCTGGGTAACTGAGCAAGAACCTGCCTCAAAAAAAGAAAAAAAAAAAGAGAGAGAGGAACAGAAATCAGCAATTACTGTGAATGTCAGCATTGGGGAATACTTCTGGAGAGAAGGGAGGGGCTGGCATTGTGCCCATCTCCAGCCCTTTCTGGAAGTACAGAGTCTAGTGGGGAAGACAGCAACACGAGTGGAGATTCAGGCTGCAGCACCAGGAAGTTCCCTTCCACTTTCCTGCCTTCTTGCCCTTTCCTTCTGGGAACGGGAGCACGATTTTCTTTCTTCTTTGCCTTTCTAACTAGAGTTTCTGACAGGAGAATTTATATACCAGATATATAGCATCAACATGAACAGCCAGCTGGAATTGACATCTTTGTTGATACCCCAGTCAGGCACATCCCTGATTCCTCTGCTAAGTACATCTGGATGTTGCTACTGTCCAGGATTCTCAGCCACATGCTTGGTGCCCACTCCCAGATTCTGGAAATTTCCTGACATTAGCCCCAAAAGGAGGGACATTCACTCACAATTCTGTGTAGAAATCGTCTCGATGTGTCCTTTTTTTTTTTTTTTTTTTTGAGACAGAGTCACTCTGTTGATCAGACTTCAGTCCAATGGTGTGATCTCAGCTCACTGCAACCTCCGTCTCCCAGTCTCAAGCAGTTCTCCTGCCTCAGCCTCCCAAGTAACTGGAGTTACAGGCACCTGCAACCGTGCCTGGCTAATTTTGTGCTTTGAACGGAGTTGGGGTTTCACCATATTGGTCAGGCTGGTCTTGAATTCCTGGTCTCAAGTGATCCACTCACCTAGGCCTCCTAAAATGCTGAAATTACAGGCATGAGCCATCATGCCTGGCAATTTCTGTGTCACCCCCCTAGGCCAGACTCTGCATGTTTGGGTTTGATGAGGCTGTGGCTGTCCAGCTGGCTGCCTGTCATCTTAATTTCGTGTCTCCTCGATACTTCTCACCTGCCCATGAATTCATTTTCTTTTCTTTCTTTTGTTTTTTTCTTGAGATGGAGTTTTGCTCTGCCACCAGGCTGGAGTGAAGTGGCATAATCTCAGCTCATTGCAACCCCTGCCTTCCATGTTTCAGCAATTTTTTTGCCTCTGCCTACCAAGTAGCTCTGACTACAGACATGTACAACCATGCATGGCTAATTTTTGTATTTTTAGTAAGATAGGGTTTCCTCATGTTGGTCAGGCTGGTCTCAAACTGCTGACCTCAGATGATCCACCCACCTCGACCTCCCTAAGTGCTGGGATTACAGGCATAAGCCACAGTGCCTGGTCTCAGTTTTTAAACTCAGCCTGAATGGGCTTCTCTTGCTAGCAGCTAAGAGCTCTGACCCTTAAAGCCTTCTCCCACCCAGCAGGAAGTGTTTGGATGTTTCTGGATCTAAAATCCAAGTGTCTAAGCCTACCAGTAGTTGCAAGTGCAGATGATCACACCATTTTTTGATTTTACAGTGGCACAAAAACGATCACATTAAGTAGAAACTGTCCTTCCAGTACTGATACAACCTTTCTAGTTTTTACTGTTAGTATAGTATTCAATAAACTGCATGAGGGCCAAGTGCAGTGGCTCATGCCCTTAATCCCAGAAACCAACCGAGCCCCCTTTGACCTAACAGAAGGTGAATCAGAGCTAGTTTCAGGCTTTAATATTGAATATGCCGCAGGCTCATTCGCCCTATTCTTTATAGCAGAATACATAAATATTATCATAATAAATGCCCTAACCACCACCATCTTCCTAGCAACATCATTCAACATAACCATATCAGAAACATACACAATCAACTTTATAACTAAAACCCTCCTACTAACCACCCTATTCCTATGAATTCGAACAGCATATCCTCGATTCCACTATGATCAACTAATATGCCTCCTATGAAAAAATTTCTTACCTCTTACACTAGCACTATGCATATGATAGATTTCAATACCCATCTTAATATCTGGCATCCCACCACAAACATAAGAAATATGTCTGACAAAAGAGTTACTTTGGTAGAGTAAATTATAGAGGTTTAAAGCCTCTTATTTCTAGGATTTTAGGAATTGAACCCATACCTGAGAACTCAAAACTCTCCGTGCTACCTATTACACCATATCCTAAACAGTAAGGTCAGCTAAATAAGCTATCGGGCCCATACCCCGAAAATGTTGGTTAAATCCTTACCGTACTAATATCAACCCCCTAGCCCACCTCATTATTTCCTTAACCATCCTAACAGGAACCACAATTACAATTCTAAGCTCACACTGATTTCTAGCCTGAATAGGCCTAGAACTGAATAGATTAGCCATCGTACCAATTTTAGCCAAAAACACAAACCCCCGATCCACAGAAGCTTCTACTAAATACTTTCTAATCCAAGCAACAGCATCAATAATTCTCCTAATAGCCATTTTCCTTAATAACTTAACCTCCGGACAATGAACAATCAACCCACCCCATAACCAAATTTTATCCACAATAATACTAATTGCCCTAGTAATAAAAATAGGAATAGCTCCCCTCCACTTCTGACTTCCAGAAGTAACCCAAGGAATCCCCCTAATTCCAGCCATAATTGTTCTCACATGACAAAAACTTGCCCCCTTGTCAATCATATTTCAAATCTTCTCATCAATAAATATGAACATTATCCTAATGATCTCAATCCTATCAATTATGGTTGGCAGCTGAGGGGGACTTAACCAAACCCAACTACAAAAAATTCTAGCCCACTCCTCAATCACCCACATGGGATGAATACTAGCAGTGCTATACTACAACCGAAGCATCACCATTCTAACCCTTATTATTTATATCTTCCTAACAATCTCCACATTCATAATTTTTAACCTAAACTCAAACGTAACAACCCTATCACTAACACACTTGAAATAAACTAACATGAATAATACCCATAATTCCACTAATAATAATATCCTTAGGAGGCTTACCCCCACTAACAGGCTTCTCCCCTAAATGAGCTATTATACAAGAACTTACAAAAAACAATAACCTAATTATCCCACTCACAATAGCCATATTAACACTAATAAACCTCTACTTCTATATACGCCTAACATACTCCATCTCAATAACAATATTCCTCACATCCAACAACACAAAAATTAACTGACAACTAAAACACATAAAACCAATGCCACTCCTACCCCCACTCATAACTTTTTCCACATTACTACTACCTTTAACCCCACTAATACTTATAAACTAGAAATTTAGGTTAATAAGACCAAGAGCCTTCAAAGCCCTTAGTAAGTAAACTTTACTTAATTTCTGCACCATTATAAGGACTGCAAAACTTTATTCTGCATCAACTGAACGCAAATCAATTACTTTAATTAAGCTAAGCCCTTCCTAGATTGATGGGACTCTAACCCACAAAAATTTAGTTAACAGCTAAATAACCTAATCAACTGGCTTCAATCTACTTCTCCCGCTGTCAGGGAAAAAAAGGCGGGAGAAGCCCTGGCAGAGTTGAAGCTGCTTCTTTGAATTTGCAATTCAATATGATATATCACCTCGGGGCTGGTAAAAAGAGGGGTTACTCCCCTGTCTTTAGATTTACAGTCTAATGCTTACTCAGCTATTTTACCCCAACTATGTTCATAAATCGCTGATTATTTTCAACCAATCACAAAGACATCGAAACTCTATACTTATTATTTAGTGCATGAGCAGGAGCAGTAGGAACAGCCCTAAGCCTCCTAATCCGAGCAGAATTAGGCCAACCGGGAAACCTAATAGAAGATGATCACGTCTACAATGTTATTGTAACGTCTCACGCATTTATTATAATTTTCTTCCTAGTAATACCAATCATTATTGGAGGCTTTGGGAACTGACTTGTCCCTTTAATAATTGGTGCTCTCAACATAGCATTTCCCCGAATAAACAACATGAGCTTCTGACTTCTACCCCCTTCACTCCTTCTCCTACTCGCATCCTCTACCCTAGAAGCTGGTGCCGGAACTGGCTGAACAGTATACCCACCCTTAGCAGGTAACATATCACACCCAGGAGCTTCTGTAGACCTAACTATTTTTTCGTTGCATTTAGCAGGTGTCTCCTCCATTCTAGCGGCTATTAACTTTATTACAACAATTATCAACATAAAACCCCCAGCCATGACCCAATATCAAACCCCCCTATTCTTATGATCTGTCCTAATTACAGCGGTCCTTCTTCTACTTTCCCTTCCAGTCCTAGCTGCCGGAATTACTATATTACTAACTGATCGTAATCTCAATACTACTTTCTTCGACCCTGCTGGTGGCGGAGATCCCATTCTATATCAACATCTATTCTAATTTTTTGGTCACCCTGAAGTGTATATTCTCATTCTACCAGGTTTTGGAATAATTTCACACATTGTAACATATTATTCCAATAAAAAATAACCATTTGGCTACATGGGTATGGTCTGAGCTATAATATCCATTGGCTTCCTGGGATTTACTGTATGGGCCCACCATATGTTCACAGTAGGAATAGATGTAGACACTCGTGCATATTTCACATCAGCTACTATAATCATCGCAATCCCCACCGGAGTAAAAGTATTTAGCTGACTAGCTACACTACACGGTGGTAATATTAAATGATCCCCCGCAATACTATGGGCTTTGGACTTTATTTTTCTTTTCACCGTGGGCGGATTGACAGGAATTGTATTAGCCAACTCATCATTAGACATTGTATTACACGACACATACTATGTAGTAGCACACTTTCATTACGTATTATCTATGGGAGCAGTATTTGCTGTTATGGGAGGCTTTATTCACTGATTTCCACTGTTTTCAGGCTACACACTTGACCAAACCTATGCTAAAGTTCATTTTACTATTACGTTTGTAGGAGTAAATCTAACCTTTTTTCCGCAGCACTTCCTTGGCCTATCCGGAATACCTCGACGATACTCAGACTATCCAGATGCATATACCACATGAAACATTGCCTCATCTGTGGGATCTTTCATCTCACTAACAGCAGTTATTCTTATAATTTTCATAATTTGAGAAGCATTCTCCTCAAAGCGAAAAGTTTCTACCATTGAACAACTATCTACCAATCTAGAATGACTATACGGCTGCCCTCCCCCCAGGGAGGCTGAGGTGGGAGGATGGCTAAAACCCAGGAGTTTGAGGCCAGCCTGGGAACATACTGACATCCTCTCTTTATAAAAAAGATAAAAATTAGCCACGTGCAATTGTTTACACTTGTAGTCCCATCTACTTGGGAGGCTGAGGCAGGAGGGGTCACTTGAGCCCAAGAGATTGAGGCTGCAGTGAGCTATAATCAAGCCACTTCAGCCTGGGTAACAGAGCAGAACCTCGTCTCTCACAAAACAAAAAATCTAGGCCGGGCATGGTGGCTTACGCCTGTAATCCCAACACTTTGGGAGGCTGAGGTGGGTGAATCACGACGAGGTCAGGAATTCGAGACCAGCATGAGAAACACGGTGAAACCCCGTCTCTACTAAAAATACAAAAATTAGCTGTGTGTGGTGGCATGCGCCTATAATCCCAACTCCGGAGGCTGAGGCAGGAAAATTGCTTAGTACCTGGGAGGCAGAAGTAGCAGTGAGCCGAGATTGCGCTATTGTACTCTATCCTGGGAGACAGAGCAAGACTCGGTCTCAAAATAAATAAATAAATACATACATACATACATACATACATACATACATACATACATAAAAATTAAAAAGTAGGTAAACTATTGCTTCATGAGGACAGCATTCTATTTTGGATGTTGAGAAAGTTTAGAAACAGATGGTGGCACTGGTTCCACAATATTGTGAATCTACCAAATGCCATTGAATTGTACACTTAAGCTTGGGTACATTAATCCAAGTTTATTACCTATTTCTACAAACATTCATGAAGGCTGGACCCCTGAAATGTCAAAGTCATGATCCAAGGTGGGGAAGGGTGAGTGGGTTTTGTTCTCCTTTTACTACTGCTTGCTTGTTCTCTACCCAAAGTCTGCTGGGCTAACCTCCAATACTTGGTAGGGTAGGTGTATTACATGCATTTGCGGGCCGGGTATGGTGGCTCACACATGTAATCCCTGCACTTTGGGAGGCTGAGGTGGGCAGATTGCCTAAGCTCAGGAGTTCAAGAGCAGGCTGGGCAACATGGTGAAATACTGTCTCTACTGAAAATACAAAAAGTAGCTGGGTGTGGTAGCGTGCTTGTAGTCCCAGCTACCTAGTAGGCTGAGGCAGGAGAATCACTTGATCCTGGGAGGCAGAGGTTGCAGGCAGTGAGCCAAGATGGGATCACTGTACTGCAGCTCGGGAAAGAGAGACAGACTCCACCTTCAAAAATAAAAATAAATAGGCCAGGTATGGTGGTTCATGCCTGTAATCCCAGCACTGGAACCTGATAGGCAGAGGTTGCAGTGAGCCAAGATTGCATCACTGCACTCAAGCCTGGATGACAGTGTGAGACTGTCTCAAAAAATAAATAAATGCATTTTCAACTTAGTATATTTTTACTTTTTTCCCCCCACATAGAGATAGAATCTCTCTATGTTGCCCAGGCTAGTCTTGAACTCCTGGGATCAAGCAATCTTCCCACATTGACCTCCCAAAGTGCTGCGACTGCTGATGTGAGCTACTGGACTTGGCTGCTATTACAAATTTATGACAGATTTATGGGGACATGACACCATCATGAGTTAAGGAGCATCTGTATTTATGCTGAAAATGAGGGTGGCTTGTGTGAGGATATGGGGGAGTGTCACAAAACACAATGGGACCAGGGCCTCCAGGGGGACACCACAGGCTGACTCTGGCTCAAACCCAGGGCTCCCTCCTTTGTGTCTCCTGCTGCAGGACAGACCCCAGGCTCACAGCTCTGCAAATCCATGCTGTCTGCACTGCAGGACTTTAAATCCATGGCTGGGGGTTGGGGGTGATGTTGGAGCATGAGCAGGAGCAGGGAAGGGAGGACACAACAGGGGTTTCACCTGCAGCCATATTTGCAGAGCAAATTCCTTTTCTTTTTTCTTTTTGAAACAGAGTTTTGCTCTTGTTGGCCAGGCTGGAGTGCAATGGCATGATCTCGGCTCACTGCAACCTCAGCGTCCCATATTCAAGAGATTCTCCTGCATGACCCTCCTGAGTATCCAGGATTACAGGCATGCACTAGCATGCCTGGCTAATTTTGTATTTTTAGTAGAGATGGGGTTTCACCATGTTGGCCAGCTGGTCTCAAACTCCTGACCTCAAATGGTCCACCGGCCTTAGCCTCCCAAACTGCTGGAATTACAGGCGTTAGCCACCGCACCTGGCCCTGGTTGCCCTGTCCTGTCTCCTGGCTCTGTACAGCCTCAGCTTCTCTTCCCCCGACCCCTAGCTGATACAGAGCAACCCCCACTCTCTGGGGTTGTAGGCCACTTTCTATGAGAGTGGTTACAAGTAACATGGGAACACCAAGTACAATCTGGTGAGCTATGTCCACACCAAACCTTGCTGCATGTCCCCTGAGGGCCCCCTCTTCCTTCTTTCCTTACCAGCATAAAAAGCTGAGGAATTTATAGACAACACAGCCCCCAGCCCTGCCCTGTGGTGATAAGATATTCAGGCAGCCATCACCTACACACCAGACTTCACTGAAGTGTCACACGGGAACAGCGCGGTGTGAGCTGGTAATCCCAGCAATTTGGGAGGCTGAGGTGGGTGGATCACAAGGTCAAGAGTTTGAGACCCACCTGACCAACATGGAGAAACCCGTCTCTACTAAAAATACAAAAATTAGCAGACCGTGGTGGCCTCCTACTCAGTAGGCTGAGGAAGGAGAATCACTTGGACCCTGGAGGCAGAGGCTGCAGTGAGCTGAGATTGTACCGCTGCACTCCAGCCTGGGTGATAGAGTAAGATCCTGTCTCAATAAATAAATAAAAAAATAAATAAAGTATCACACGGGAGATTCCCACATGGAGTGACAGCGAGGAGCCTAACCCAGCCTGGGGCAGAGCTATAGATCTGAGTTAGCTGGGTAAACTGAGGCATAAGGAATTAGTAGGGGCGATTTCCACAGGGCTGGGACCTGATCAGCTGCAAGTCAGCAACAGTAAACTTGATGAGTGAGGAAAACAATCACTTCTCACTGTGGGTCCCCAGAACTCCAGGAGTAAGGGAGTGGGAGAAATCATACTGGAGCCATTGTTTCTGTAAGCTCCCAGAGGCCTTTCACAGACAGTAGAATTAGAACGGAGCAGGGCTTGGCTGAGCGCAGTGGCTCACGCCTGGAATCACAGCACTTTGGGCGGCCGAGCTGGGTGGATCGCCTAAGGTCAGGAGTTGGATACCAGCCTGGCCAACAGGGCAAAACCCCAGCTCTACTAAAAATGCAAAAATTAGCCAGGTGTGGTAGCACTCACCTGTAGTCCCAGCTACTCGGGCCGATGAGGCAGTAGAATCTCTTGAACCTGAGAGGTGGAGGTTGCAGTGAGCCAAGATTGCATCACTGCATTCCAGGCTGGGTGACAGAGCAAGACACCATCTCAAAAAAAAAGTTGGGGCAGGGGACAGAGTCAGGGTAAGTGGCTTCCAGGTTTACCTCTCCTCCAACACCCCATCTCTCCCACAGTCTTGAGTTGGGGGATGCCCATGGTGTTTCATATGTGCACTTGGTATTTCCTCTCCTAAACCCACAGGATATTTACCTAAAACAGAAGCAGCACTGAGGCAGGACTGACCCAACTTCACTTCCAGGTATGCTGTCTCCTAGACAGAGGCAAGGACTGGGCTGCCTACGAGGAGTCCCTTAGCAGGAACAGAGAGAAGTAGGGTTGAGATCATAACCCCAGGTGAAGAACAGTAAAACAGGATGATTAAAACACTTCACAACAGCCAGGGGAGGTAGCTCACACCTGCAATCCCAGCACTCTGGGAGGCCGAGGTGGGCGGGTCACCTGAGGCAAGGAGTTCGAGACCAGTCTGGCCAAAATTGTGAAACCCTGTCTCTACTAAAAATACAAAAATGAGCCAGGTGTGGTGGCAGATGTCTGTAATCTCAGCTACTCAGGAGGCTGAGACATGAGAATGGCTTGAACCTGGGAGGAGGTTACAGTGAGGACAGATCATGCCACTGCACTCCAGCCTGGGTGACACAGTGAGACTCCATCTCAACAACAACAACGACAAAACACTTTATGAATGGTGGTCCCTCAAAACACTTCCACACAGCATTACCATTGGCTCTAACAAAGCCATTGCCATCCATGCCAAAAGAATAGAAAGCAGAAACTTCGAGAGGGATTTCCACACCTGTGCTCACAGCAGCACAATTCACAAAAGCCAAAAGACAAAATCAACCAACGGGTCCACCATCAGATGAAAAAAAAACACAGTGTGATCCATCTGCACAGCAGAATATGACTCAGACTTAAGAAGGAAAGGAGGCCGGGTGAGGTAGCTCAAACCTATCATCCCAGCACTCTAGGAAGCCACGGTGGGTGAAGACTCTGTCTCAACAAAATAAATACATCCAAATAAAGAGAAATAACAAAGGAAGTGAGAATATATCGTGAGTGACTCTAATAAGTGAGGACTGAAAGCGTTCTCAGCTGCTGATAGCATTACTTCCAACCAGTTCAGTTTTGTTCCTTTTCCCGGCTGGGAAGACCTGTACTTGTCCCCCGGGACTCACCTTTCTTTACACCAGGCCAGTGATGGCAGACTGCAGCCTTATCTGCAGCACCTTAATCTGGTACGTGTTCTGCTGCTCAAACAGCGTCTGCAGGCAGGTAAAGAGGAACATCAGCATTGCGAGGAGGTAGCCCTTCCAGGCCTGAGACTTGAGATCACCAATAAACTCCAGAAAATGGCTTGCAGGGGAAGGAGGGAGAAGATACAGCTGGTGAGAGTAGGTGCCCGTGTGTGTTGCCTTTGCCCAAACCAGGCCAGGTGTGGAGGATCAGTCGGCGTGGTTGACTTTTTCGCAATCGTGATCTCGGTTATTTCCCCCACTGTCCATGCTTATTTTCAATCTTACTGCAGCTCCTCAAGATCAACAGATGGTGTTTTTCTCTCCCCTTGTTATGAGGTAAATTGTGTCCTCACAAAATGTGTATGTTGAAGCCCCAACCCCCGGTACCTCTGAATGTGACTGTGTTTGGAAATACGGCCTTTAAAAAGGCAATAAAGTTAAAATGAGGTCATTAGGCTGGGCCTTCACCCATTCTGGACTCCTGATAAGAGGAGAAAATGTAGACACACAGGGAAACACCTGGGTGGTTACAGAGGAAAGACCATATGAGGACACAGGGAGAAAGTGGCCAACTGCACACCAGAGGCAGAAGCCTCAGATGGAACCAACTTGCAGATACCTGATCTGGAACTCACAGCCACCAGAAACAAGAGGAAAATACATTTCTGTTGTTGAAGCTACTCAGTCTGTGATACTCTGTTATGGCAGCTGAGCAGACACAACTTGGACCTGGGCTGGCCACAAAACCACCTTTGACCAAGAGTAGAGTGGAGGTAAAGCTATGCCGGCTGTGAGCCTCAAGAGAAAATGTAGCTTTTGGCCTATTGCTTAGAACCCTCCCTACTAGCCACATGAACATGTCTGAGCTATCTTCAGACACAACTACACGCACATGAGAAAACCCAGCCAAGAAAAGAAGGCCCACCAAGCTGAGCCCAGTCCACGTTACTGACCCACATTACTATAAACTAAATAAATGAATGCTTATAACTTTAAGCCACTTATTTGGGGGCATTTTACAACAAAAGCTAATTTATACAGTCAGGTAAGAGCTTGCTTATTTGCCCCTGTGGGGGACAGTCACTTTCTCATTAATCATTTTCCTTTTTCAGTATCCTTCCCACCCACCCTCCAGTGTCCGGAGCACCAGATCTATAGGCAGAGGCATGAGAGCTGAAGCCCCCCGACTCTGAATGGATGCCATTAAGAGACCACAAGCCTTAGCGAGATCCTGAAGTCTGGACTCACCTAAGCAGCTTGGGGACAGTGAACCTGAAGACATCACTGATGAAGAGGCTGTGGGTCCCATGAGGAAGGTACAATGAAACACTTGCCAGATAACCCTCAGCAGGGGGCCCCACTGCCTCCCTTTTTGCCGCAGGAATGGCTCAGTCTCCGCAGCCTCCATACCACTGCCTCTTTTCATTTTAAACACCATTGCCTTGGTGTGCCTTACAGGAAGGGAGAGGCTGGCTCTGGGTCCCGTTTTATACTCTCAGCCACCAGCAGCAGCAGGGCCAGGCACTAAAAGCTTGTTTTCCTAACAATGGGCGTGGGTGGGTGTGGATCCAGCGTGGCTCCCTCACCTGTGCCTCCTTACCACCTTGAGTGCCCATTTAAGAGGCAATCACAGGAGTTGTGGGGGAAGGGCAGGAGGGCAGCCCTGAGGACTTTTATATGGCCATGGGAAAGCACACACGTTGAGCACCTACTACGTACCAGACACTCCCCAGTCATCCTAAGACCGCCGGCAAGCCAGATGTTCTTCCCATTTCACAGATGAGAAAACTGAAGCTCTGAGAAGCCAACTTGTCCAAGGACACACAACTGAGAAGTAAAAGCTGGGATTCAATTCCATCTCTCCACCTCCAGAGCTCATGCACTTTTCTTTCCTTTTTTTTTTTTTTGAGACAAAGTCTCACTCTGCCACCCAGGCTGCAGTGCAGTGGTGAAATCTCAGCTTACTGCAACCTCTACTTCCTGGATTCAAGTGATTCCTCCACCTCAGCCTCCTGAGTAGTTGGGATTATAGGCAATGTAATCCCACAAATGCCACCACACCCAGCTAATTTTTGTATGTTTAAGAGATGGGTTTCACCATGTTGGCCAGGCTGGTTTTGAAATCCTACCTTAGGTTATCCACCAGCCTCAGCCTCCCAAAGGGCCAAAATTATAGGCCTGAGCCACTGCTCCCAGCATCCCATGTATATTTCAATCTATCATGTTGTCAACCTGGAGGAAGAACAGCACCCCCTCTTCCAAATGCACAACCAGCCAGCCCTTAGGTGGTTTTGTGGCCTGATCTGGTGTTTGGCTTGGCATCTATGGAGGGTTGCGGCTCAGCTCTGTTACTGAGTGGGCATGGCCTGCTGCTCACAGGTATTTTAGCATTTGCATCTCAAAGCCAAGAAGATGCCCCTTCCATGCAGAGAGAATCCCTGAACACCCTTCCTGTGTGACCCCACCATTTCATTCATTGCCTTCACAGCCTTGCCCACAGCACCAACCCTCTCTTTGTGTTGTTAGAACCCCAGGGGGGTAGACTTTGCCTGAGTTTTTTACCAAGATATCCATAGTATCGAGTCCAGTTCATGCACACAGTAGAAGCTCAATAAATACTTGTCAAAAGAATGGGAAAAGCAGACTGAGTGATATGTGTAAAAGAGCCTAAGAAGAGTGCCCAGCACATACTGTTATAAACATTTATAGAAGGAAGGGTGGAGCCTGGCTGGGTGGACAGAACTTGGCTTTGGAGCCAAAAGACTATTGTCCAGTGCCTACTGTCTCCTCCCCTCTGAGCCTTAGTGTTTCAATCTGTAAAATGGGGTTAGGGATGAGTTGAATGAGAAGTTTTTTTTTGGCTGGAGATTTTACTCAGTTCTGTTCTAGCTGTTTGCCTGAAGAGTGACTGTGTTCAACCTGCAGACTCCATAGCAGGCATTTCCCTCTTGTGGAGGTCTCATCTTTGATCAAGGAAGAGGTCCAGATTGCTGTCTGATGTCTGGTCTCTGGACTGAAGGCTATTTAGTGCAGGACTCAAAAGTGACTGTGGGGAAAGGCAGGGGGTACGCATGAGTGGCATGGGCAAGGTGTGAGTTGGGGGATACAAAAGGGAGCGATGGAGGCCAGGTGTGGTGGCTAACACCTGTAATCCCAGCACTTTGGGAGGTCGAGGTGGGCAGATGACCTTAGGTCAGGAGTTCGAGGCCAGCCTGATAACCTGAGCAACACAGAGAAACCCAGCCTCTAATAAAAAATACAAAAATCAGCTAGATCTCGTGGCAGGCGCTTGTGGTCCCAGCTACTTGGGAGACTAATGAAGGAGAATCATTTGAACCTGGGATGTGGAGCTTGCAATGAGGCAAGATGGTGACACTGCACTCCAGCCAGGGTGACAGAAGCAGAGAGAAGGAGGGAAGGAGGGAGGGAAGGAAGGAGGAGAGGAAGGAAGGAGGTGGGGAAGGAGGAAGGAAGAAAGAAAAAAGAAAAAGAAACAGAAAGAGAAAGAAAGAAAGACAGGAAGGAAGGAAGATAAGAGAGAAAGAAAGAAAGAAGAGAGAAAGAGAAAGAAAGGAAGAGAGAGAAAAAAGAGGAAGGAAGGAAAGAGGAGGCCAAGAAGAGAGAAAGGGAAGGAGGGAAGGAAGATCATAGAGGAAAGAATAAGATACATGCACGCATATGCTCACTGAAGCATAAATCCCAATAACAAAGACATGAAACCAACTTAAATGCCCATCAATTCTAGACTAATGAAGAAAATGTGGTACATATATGCCACAAAATATGATGGAGCCATAAAACAGGTCATGTCCTGTTTTATGTTTTATTTATAAATGAGGTCATGTCCTTTGCAGCAACATGGATGAAGGTAAAAGACATTATCTTATATAAACTAACAGAGGAACAGAAAACCACATACTAAATGTTCTCACAAGTAAAAGCTCAACATTGAGTAAACATGGACACAACAGACACTGGGACTTATTTGAGGATGGAGGGAAGGATGATAGTCAGGACTTAAAAACTACCTATCAGGTACATGGCCTACCACATAAGTGACTAAATAATCTGTGCACAAATCCCCAGTGACACCTATATAGTAAACCTGCATAGGTACCTCTGAACCTAAAATAAAAGTTTAAAAAAAACGGATAAACTAAATCAAAAGAAAGCATAAGTAAAGAAAAATGTGAGATAAAAACAAAAATACAATAGATATAATAAATACTTTGGTACCTTAAAAGAAAAGGAATAGACAAATTACTAAGAAGGGAAATAAGCATAAAAGCAAATAAAAGACAAGAAAAAAAGTATAAGTTAACTCTAATTATGAGGGACTATTTTGCATAACTCTGTGCAAATACATTTGAAATCTGCATATATTACTATCCAATACAACTTCTAAATCATAAAAATGTCCTACATCTGCACTGTTCAATATGTAGCCACTAGCTACGAGTGTTGAGTGAATACTTGTACACTTAAATGTGACTCATGTGACAGAGAAACTAATTTTTTTTGAATTATTAATTTATTTAATTTTGAATTATAATTTCATTATACTTAGTTTAAATTTGAATGGTCTCATGAAGCTAGTGGCTATTGTATCAGAAAGCATAGAAGATGAAATTTTCTTAAGACAGTGTTATTTACCAGAGTTAAATCCAAAGTGTATTTATTTAAAAAAAAAAAAAAGCTTAAAGAGATCAACTCTATAAAGAAAAAAAGTTATTAAGGATCTCATTCTCTCCCTCTAACACACACACACACACACATGTGTTACGAGGAAAAGGAAAGCTCTTCTTTATAACACAGAACAGGACTTTGACAAACTACTACTCATGGCCCAAATGCTGCTGCAGACCATTTTCCTGCAGTCCATGAGCTAATAATTTTTACACAGCTAAAGAAGAACTAGAATAAGTAACAGAGACCGTATGTGGCCCACAAAGCCTAAAATACTTAGAATGTGGCTCTTTACTGGAAAAATTGACTGGCCCCTGAGCTAGAAAAATGCCTGAATTTTAAAATCACTGTTTTACAAATACCACCAAGTTAATATGAGATTCTGGCATGAAGTTACTCCTAACACTATACACTAACATATTGTTAGGAAAAGGACATTCATATATCTCTATTATCCATTTAATGTTTATTAAGTAAGGAATTTAAAATGAAGAGATGAAACTTAGCTTCACAAATATTGAGATAAAATGACATTATAAACTTCTCGATGGAATGCAATGGGAAACATAATATTTGCCTAAACATTTTGTCTAATCCAGAAGAACAGTTAGATGAATCCAGTTTGAGAAATAGTCTAAGAGACAATTAGTCTGCACTCTTCAAAAATGTCAAGGTTGCAAAAGATGAGGGAAATGGTGGAGGGGAAGCAATATTCAAGACTGATGAAAATAAGAAACATGATAAAAATTCCAATATAAGATCCCTGACTAATATAAAGAATATTTGAGAGCAAGTGGAGACATTTAAATTTAGACTACATACTACATAATATTAATTATCAGTAGCAAATGTCTTGTGATTGTTATTGTAGTAATATAAAAGAATGTGCTAATTTTGGGAAAACTGCCTTAAGTATTCTTGTACAATCTTGATATCTGAATATTGCTTTCAGGCAGTTCAGAGCTACACAAAATGTGAGCGTATGCATGTATATGTACGTGTGTGTAAGAGAGAGAAAATGAGTGTGTATGTGAAGAGGAAAAGAGACATAGAGACACACAAAACCAATCCCAGAAAATGTTAATTTGTGAATCTAAATAAAGGGCACATGTGTCTTTACCGTACTTCTTTTTCAACTTTTCTGTTTGAAGTTAAAAGTTGGAAGAATTTTTAAAGCCACTTGTTTATTCAGGGTGAACATGATCTTCAAATTTCTTTGCTAGATGCTGGTTTCCTGTAGTTGTTAATACTTTTGTGCCGCCTGATTGCCTTATGACAAAACAAACTTAGCTATGCAAAAAACTGTGTAGCCAAAAAGCCAAACAATTGCTTCATTGAATAGAAAATAAACTATGTAGTTTATTGCAGGTAATATTGTTATAAACTGTTATTCTCCTAGTACAATATAACCAATTATTACCTTGTAATGTTAGTCAGCATCTACTAATAAGGAGAGACCAACAGGCAGTATTTATACACAACTACATGAGATCACTTCCTTATAGCCTAAAAAACAATATGGCAAACATAATAGAAGGTACCAGAGGTGTTTTTTTAATGATTTACAGGACGAGAAATCACACTACTTTCTACTAGATGATTAACTATTCTGGGAAACATATTTGGGTTTATAGTTATAATACACAAGAATACAAGGTGCATAAGCAACGCTGTCACCTTTCATTATTACAATCTTGCCAATCAGGAAGGAAGCAAAAAATGTCACAAGTGGATAGGGGCATTGGCCTAAGAGAAAAAAGACCAGAGTTATGGCTTCAGCTCTGCTTCCAAACAGCCCTAATATTTTGTGATAAATCACTTCCCTTCTCTGAGCTTTAGTTTCCTCATCTGTCAAATGTGGCAGCTGAACTGAATTAAGATTGCTGGATCTGCAAGATCAAGGTCCATTTATTCTTCAAGGACTGGGAGACAAGATGGCAATTTAGAACAATTTCATAAGAAATAAAAATTTAATGTGATGTGAATATTATTCATTAGAAGTCAACATAGCTAAAAATTAGCATCAGCTTCAGGGAGTCACTCCCTTCTAAGACCTAGGGACTAGACTCAGTGGGGAAAGACACTTCACCAGAGGCCTGGAACCTTTTGGATGAAGAATGTCCACAAGAGGAAGGATGGAAAATACACCGGGCCAAGAAGATTTCCATTGACTCCTTGTGTAATACAACATTTTTTTTTTTTAAACTCACAAAAATCTTTATATTTTTGCTGGATTATACTATTTAAATGAATTCTAGAAAGAAGTAATATTTGGCAGCCAGGTAGCAACAGAAATAGAAAAGTCTCCCACAACTACAAGAGGAAACTCTGAGGAAGTAAATCCAGAAATACCCCAAAACTATGAAATTTGGGTGTATCGAGCAACCCATCATTAAACTCCATCTTAGAATAATACTGCATTCTATATTTCACATGGGACTTTGCCAACAAGCATATTTTGCTTAACAAACAAATAAAAATGTGGCTACATAAATCTGCATTCCTATCAACAGGTTACAAGTGTTTCCTTTTCTCTACACCCTCACCACTACTTATCTCTTGACTTTTTCACAACAAGCATCTCACCAGATGTTAGTGGATAAATCATTGTGGTTTTGATTTGTATTTCCCTGTTGACTAGTGATGTTGAGCACATTTTCAGGTACTTGTTGGCCATTTTTATGTCTTCTCTGGAGATAAGTCTGTTCAGATCCTTTACCTATTTTTTAATCAGGTTATTATTTATTTTGCTATTAGTGTTGTTTGAATTTCTTACATATTTTAGGTATTAAACTTTTAAGAGAGACCATGTTTGGTAAATCTATTCTCTCAGTATTTAAGTTGTCTTTTCAGCCTCTTTACCATTGTTTCATGATAAAAACAGTGCTGAGACAGGGATAAATCCAACTTGGTCATTATGTGTAATTTTGTTGATGTTTCTTGAGTACATTTTGCTGGTGTTCTAGTGATGATTTTTCCATCTATGTTCATCTTAGATAGTGGTCTGTAGTTTTCTTATTGTGTCTGACTTTGACACAGGAATGATGCTGGCCCCAAAATGGGTTTGACGGTATTCTCTCTAGTTCTAAACTTTAGAAAAGTTTAAGAAGAATTTGAGATATGTTCCATCAATATCTAGTTTACTGTGCATTTTTAACATGAAGGGATGTTAAATTTTATCAAAGGCTTTTACTGCATGTATTGAGATAATCATATGTGGGAGGTCTGAATGGCCAGGTATGTACCACTTTAACATTCTACTATTTTATCTAACACCTGCAAAAGAGGCTGGCAAGAGGAGCCTAGCTGAGTGACATGGAGGAAGAGAAAATGGTGTGGTGAACAGCCCATTCTTCTTTGTCAGGTTGGCAAAAGAAGCCAGTAAATTTTTCCCATAAGAGATGCTAAAAGGAGTTATTCAGGCTGAAATGAAAGAATACCAGCATGAACTCAAGATATAAGAGGAAATAAAGAAGACTGGTAAAAGTAACTTTATATACAAGCCACTCTTATTGTACTTTTTACTTGTACTTTTTTCCCTATATGATTTAAAGGGAAAGTGCATAAAACAATCATTATAAATCTATGGTAATGAGTTCCCAATATAGAATGACATAATATGTGACAATAACAATATAAAGGGTAGGAAAGGAGATGGATAGAAGCAGAATGTTTCTATGCTATTGAAACTAAGTTGGTTATAAATTGGGTTACTGTTAAAGCTAGATAGTTACAAGTTTAAGACATTAAGTGTAATTTCCCAGAAAACCACTAAGAAAATAACTTTAAACAATACAAAACGAAAAACTGGCAAACTATAAAAAAATCAACAGAATACCAAAAAATGGTGGCGGTAATAGAGAAATTGAACAACAACAACAACAACAACAAACCTACGGAAAACAAAATTAAATGACAGAAGTAAGTCTTTTCTTATCAGTAATTATTTTCAACGTAACTGGATCAAACCCTGCTACTCATAAGACAGAAATTGGCAGAATAAACAAAAAAAGATCCATCTACATACTGTTCACAAGAGAGTCATTGTAAATACAAAAACACAAAAAGTTTGCATAAAAACAATGGACAAATATATTTCATGCAAATGGCATCCAAAACAGAGCTGGGTGGCTATATTGCTATCATACAAAATAGATTTCAAGTCAAAAATTTTACGAGTGAAATAAAGATGAACACACACACACACACACACATAATGGAGTCTTGCTCTGACACCCAGGCTGCAGTGAAGTGGTTCCATCTTGGCTCACTGGAACCTGTGCCTTCCGGGTTCAAGAAATTTTCCTGCCTAACCTCCCAAGTAGCTGGGACTACAAGTACATGCCACCACGCTGAGCTAATTTTTATATTTTTAGTAGAGACAGGGTTTCACCATATTGGTCAGGCTGGTCTTGAACTGACCTTGTGATCCACCCAAATCAGAGTCCCAAAGTGCTGGGATCATAGGCCTGAGCCACCACACCTGGCCAAAGACATTATATATTGATAAAAGTTGCCCTACATCAAGAAAACATACAAATTATATACCCATCTAATGACAACACTCCCAAAACATGTGAAACTAAAATTAACAGAATTGAAGGCATAGTTTAACAATAATATCTGGAGACTTAATTACTCCATTTTCAATAGTGAATAGAATAACCAGACAGAAGATTAATAGACCAATTGTATCTAATACTGAACACAATAGACCAATTTTATCTAATACTCAGAAAGCACTTCACTCAACAGTAGCAGAGTATACAATTTTCTCAAATGCATTCGGAACATTCTTTGAGACAGATCATATGTTAAGTTCACAAAACATCCTAAAAAATTTAAAAATATTGAAATCATAATTCTTTTCTGACTACTCTGCAATGTAACTACCATCAATAACAGAAGAAAAAGTTGTGAAAAACTCACAAATATGTGAAAATTTTTCTAAAAATTATGGTCTTAAACAACATTAGATCAGAAAAAGTAATCACAATAGCAACAAGAAATAAATTAAGGTAAAAACAAACCATAAACCTCCAAAGCCTACTCTAGAAGAAGTAGGAAATATGAATAGAACTAAAAGAAACAGAGAGGTTTAATCAGTGACCTAAAACCTCCTAATGAAGAAAAACCCAAGATCAGAAGGATTCATTGGTGAAGGTGCCAAACAGTTAAAGAAAAATTAACACCAGTCCTCAAACTTTTTCAAAAAGAGAAGAGGAGAAAACATGTCCTACCTCCTTCTGTGAATATAGCACTATCCTAATATAGACAAAGACCCAACAAGAAAAGGAAAACTATAGACCACTATTCCTTATCAATATAGATGCAAAAGTCCTCACAATAGTATCAATAAACTTAATTCAGAATACTGAAAGCATTGTACACTATGACCAATTGAGATTTTTCCCAATAACAAAAGAAGGGTTCAACATATGAAATCAGTCAGTTTAATAAACTACCTAATAGAATAAAAGAAAAACCTACATGATCATCTCAATTGATACAGAAAAAGCATTTAACAAACTTTAACACTCCTTCATGATAAAATTAATCAATATACTAGGAATATAAGAAAACTTTCTCAACATGCTGTGGCCATGTGAAAAACTCACAACTTTCATACTCAGTGGTGAAAGACTGAAAACTTTTCTCCTAAGATCAAGAGCAAGACAAGGATGCCCATTTTCACTATTCTATTTAACGTAATACTTAAAGTTGTAGTCAGAGCAAATATG
Source organism: Callithrix jacchus (assembly GCF_049354715.1). NCBI lineage: Eukaryota > Metazoa > Chordata > Mammalia > Primates > Cebidae > Callithrix > Callithrix jacchus. The sequence goes on from NC_133510.1 coordinate 59,716, forward strand.
CAGGAAAGAGAAATAAAAATATCCAGATTGGAAAAGAAGTCAATCTTATAAGTCAAAAACTATAAAGAATATATATATATATATATATATATATATATATATATATACACACACACACAAAGCTGTCAATACCAATAAATGAGCTCATAAAATTTCAAGATATTAAATCATTGCATAACTGGTTTATTTGGATTCCTACATACAATCAAGTGAAAGAAGATTAAGAGAACAGTTGTGTTTACAGTAACATAAAAAAATAAAATACTTAGGAATAAATTTAACAAAGGAGTCACAAGACTTGTATACTGAAAACTATAAACCATTGTTGAAAGATATTTAAAAAGGCCTAAATAACTGGGAAACCTGATTCATTAGTCAGAATTATATATCTGATTTTGTTCATATATCTGAAAAGAAGTTAATATCTTACAGCTTAATAATGTGAAGATGAAAATATTACTCAAATAATTGGCAGATTTAATGCAATCCTTATCTAAATTCCAACAGCATCCTTCACAGAAATAAAGAAAACCATTCTAAAATTTATATAGAATTTCAAGGGATCCTGAATGGGTAAAACAATTTTGTAATAGATCAAATTTGGAGGTCTCAAATTTCTGATTTCAAAACTAAATATAAAGCTATAATTTAAATAAGCAATGGGATATTGGCATAGGGATAGACCTATAAACCAATGGAATAGAATTGAGACCCCAGAAAGAAATTCTCAAATCCATGGCCTATTGATTCATAACAATGATGCTAAGGTCCTACAGAACCGTCTTTTCAAAAAATGGTGCCGAGACAACTGGATTTTAACATGCAAGAAAATAAAGTGGGACGCTTACCTTATACCATACACAGATATTAATTCAATATGGACCAGAGACCTTTATTTGAGACCACACATTACAAACTCAGAACAAAACTGAGGCAAATCTTCATGGCCACCGATTTAGCAATATTTTTTAAATATGATATTATAATCACGGGCAACAACAAAAGATAAATTTCATCAAAATTAAAAATTTTTGTCTATGAAAAGATACTCTAAATATAGTGAAGTACAATCTACACAATGCGAGAAAATAATTGCATATTATGTATCTAAGGGGTTAATATTCAAAACACATATGAACACCTATAACACAACGAATACAAAAAAAGGTTGCAAAGGGCAAATAACTTGATACAAATGGCAAATGAGTGCATTGAAGGCTCCTCAAAATCTTTAGTCATTAGGGCAATGAAAATACAAACCACAGTAAGTATCACTTCACACCAACTAGCATGGCTCTAATCAAAAACAAAGAAATAACTAGTGTTGATGAGGATATGGAGAACTTGATACTGCTGGTAGGAATGCAAAATAGTGTGGCCACTGTGGAAGACAATTTGCCGGTTTCTAAAATTGCTAAATATAGAATTACTACATAAGCCGATAATCCACTCCTTGATACATACCCAACAAAATTATAAACAAGCACTCAAGTAGTTACTTGCATGCCAGTGTTCCTAATGGCATTATTCACAATAGCCGAAAGTAGAAATATCACATGTCCATCAACAGGTAAATCGATAAACAAAATACACTATATATGAAGTATTTTCAGCCATCAAAAAAATTAAGTTCTGACATATGCAACAATATGGATGAACCCTGAAAACTTTATGCCAATGATATTTTGGTTTTGTAATTAAACAAGAGATTTCTTCCTCTCTCCCCAAAAAAGTCCTCTTTCAGTTTCTACAAACTTCCTCCTTCCCACCCCTATCCATCCACCCAGAGGAATTTTTATGTGTTCCCACCCAAGCAGATTAGAAGCCTTTGTCTTTTAATTTGAGGCCTGGGATGGAAATTAGAGGTCCAATGTCAAGAAAGAGAGGTGTCCCAGAGCCCTGTTCCATCTGAGCCTCCCACACCCCATGACTCACTTTACCCCTTAACACACTTCCCTTCCGGTTTACCATCTAAAAGAAAGAATAAACTTATTTCTCTTATTCACCAATAATTTATATAAACCAAAGATTACAAACAAGGGTGTCCTTAGCAACCTGATCTCATTCTCTTCAAATACCAATTGCTCTCCACTAAAGGGATTATCTTTTCAGACATCAATTCACTTGGAAATCTCTTTTAAAACAGAAAAGTTAAGGTATTCAAAGGTTTGCTGTGGGCAAAACATTTGCAGGAATGCATGGGGCTGAAGGTCAAAGGCAAAGAAAACAAGGCATAAGTTATTTTGCCCTCATTTCATTTGTCCTTGTACGCCCATGGTCAGTGATTAGTAAGGTCACCTGGCAGTGACAAACATCTGCTTTTGATGGCTTTTTTTTTTTTTTTTGGAGACAGAGTCTCGTTCTGTAGCCCAGGCAGAAGTGCAGTGGCACAATCTCAGCTCACTGCAATCTCCATCTCGTGGGTTCAAGAGATTCTCCTGCTTCAGCCTCCTGAGTAGCTGGGATTAGAGACACCCATCACCATGCCTGGCTAATATGTGTGTTTTTAGTTAAGGCGGGGTTTCACCATTTGTCCAAACTGGTCTCAAACTCTCACAAGAGAAATGCCATGTGATCTGCCCACCTCAACCTCCCAAAGTGCTGGGATTGCAGGCGTGAGCCACCTCACCCAGCCAGGTTGATTTTCTCCAATGGAAGTCACAAAACAGGTATAATCCAAAAATCACAGATATATCAAAAATTTTAAAACAGTGTTGGAGTCCAGGGGCAATGACTCATGAATATAATCCCAACACCTTGGGAGGCCAAGGCAGGAGAATCACTCGAGACCAAAAGTTTGAGGCCATCCTGTCCAACACAGCGAGACCTCTTATCTATAAAACATTTTTAAATGATACTGGAAAATGCTAACTTGGGTAGGGACAGTTTCAATGCATCATTGCCTGGCCTTCTGGGTTTTGCTCTGAACCTCGTGACAGATGATTAAGTCATGTGTCCAAGCTCAGGGACTTCCTGTTGGACACAGATGATGCTCCCTGGAGCACCCTGCTCCAATCCCCCTCCCTTCAACTTGTCCCAGTGTATTATTTTCAGCCCAGACCAGGACAAGCCCCACTCATGCGTCAGCCATGCCCAGGCCAGCAGCCTAGAAAAAAATCCCCATCAACCCCCACAAAGGGCAGGGTGACTCAGTTCACCCACATGGTTCAGGCCAGCTGCATGCCTTGCACTCTTTCCAGACCTGGCCCAGTGTACAAACTTCACAACCAGGGCCCCGTGCTCAGAAGGGTCCCTAATGCTTGCTTGAAGGCTCTGCTGCTTGAATCATTTTTCTTTTTTTCTGAGAATAATCTTGCACTGTCACCTAGGCTGGAGTGCAATGGTGTGATCTGAGCTCACTCCAATCTCCACCTCCCGGGTTCAAGCAATTCTCCTGCCTCAGCCTCCCAAGTAGCTGGGATTACAGGCACCCACCACCATCCCAGATAAGTTTTGTATTTTTAGTAGAGACAGGGTTTCACCGTGTTGGCCAGGCTGGTCTCGAACTCCTGACCTTGTGATCTGCCTGCCTTGGCCTCCCAAAGTGCTGGGATTACAAGCGTGGGCCACTGCACCCAGCCCACCTTCATCTTAATTTCTGAAAATTATTGATTTTCATTTTGTACTGATCCCTGCAAATTAAGTAGCAGTTCCTACTTCAGAGCCATCTTGGATTGCTGGAGCAGGCCAGGATTTAAAGAAGCTGGCCAGGCACAGAGCCCCTACAACAGGGAGACCTTTCCCTTGCTCTAAAGTAACCCTCTAAGAGCCATTTCCTAATGGAGTCTGAAAGAGCCTGGTGACCTGCTCTCAACTATTTTAATCACTGGCTATCCCCTCTTCAAGAGCAGGTGCATTTCACATAAGTGCATAATTAATACTAACAAAAGGGGCTGTGCCCATGGGCTGGGGTCCTGTCAAGGGCATCCTGTGTTTGGAGTCCCTGGGAGGCACAGGACCCAGATCTGTCCTTAGAGTATGACAACAGATCACTCTTCAGTGCCCTGTCCTGAGCAAAACAAGACCTAGCAACCCTTTCGGTCAATGCTGAAGCGTCTCCCAGGCATGAGCAATGGTGGAATTTACAGGATGGTTGGCAGCACTTGGCAGTGGGCCAGCTGTGCCTCAGTGGCTCTGGCGGTTCAAACCCACAACTCAGCCAACTCACCCTGGACTCCAATCAGCCTGGCTAACTGGGAACAGCTACTCCCAGCTGGACTCAGGCATCTGAGAGAAACTTCCTTTCCCACGAAGCCTCTTTCACGGTTTCAGGAAGGAAATGGAAACAGTAAGGGGAAACCCCAAACCCATGTAACTCTAATAGCATTACCTCTTGGTCCATGGGGGTAGGGGGAGGATGCTTTCTATGTTGAATTTCATCCTGACGCCAGCCTGGTGGGGGTAGGAGCAATACCATTTGCTCCATCTCACAAACAACATTGCATCAGCCCCCCCCAAGACACAAAGCCAGAAACTGAGACTGACTAGCAAAACCAGGACTGGAAATGACTGGGGCTTTCTGACTTGGGAGCCTTAGGGCAGGCTGCTGGTGTCTGCAGATCCCACCCTAGTGTATCCTGTGTGATCAGCCAGGGCTGAGGTTCTCTCTGCTGACAGAGCTTTCCCTCTTAAGGACACTGGTGGGGCCGTGGCCCCATCAGATCATCTATCCCTGGGAACACTCTTTTCCAGAGACCTTCAATGACAAAGTGAAAGTGGGTCCACCGACCTCCGTGTCTCTGAAAATACCCTTGTAAAAGTACATAAGGACCCAACACTGCACTTATAATCAGACAGTTCAGGACCCTCCACTCTGAGAGCATCAACATTGGCCATCTCATTCTCCTGTTTGGGTCTGAAACTCTGCCCGTGGAGCCTTGTTTCAAAGGCTAAGTTTCCAGCCAGAAGAAATGCCCATGCTCTTCTCTCCCAACCCCATGCTCCTGCCATAGCCAGGAAGGCTGAGGACAGACATGGTCTTTGCTCCCCTAGACAGAGCTGACGATGACTGAAGGACCCTCAGGGGCAGGCAGAGCCCTTTGTCCTTTTTTGTCACTATGCTGGCCTCCTTGGGAGCTCAGTCTGCTCCTTAAACCTTCTGGGAACACTTAAGGTGCCCAGCACTGCAGAAAGGATTAACTCAACTGAGATGAGACATGTTTTTCCAATTAGTTGTAAACTACCGATGTTGGAGGTTTTCCAAAACTGACTAGTTGCTTTCCCATTACCCGAGATTCCTCATTCTTTCTGCATAAATAATTTCACAAGGTTTTCAAGTAAATTTGGTAGTAAGGCCCATGACCATGGAATAAACAGGATGCTCACAGTGAAATGCTAAAGCCAAAATCTTCTCTTCCATGTGCCATGCTATGAGAAAGGAGATGGAAAGTAACTTCCACCTACCAAACTTCCCTACCTCAGGCTTCAGACACACATCAACAGGTGCAACGACATTTGTGTTGGGACATGCACATAGATAGTAAAATGCCTGTAATCCCAGCACTTTAAGAGGCTGAGTCGGGCAGATCACAAGGTCAATAGATCAATGCCATCCTGGCCAACATGGTGAAACCCCATCTCTACTAAAAAATACAAAAATTAGCTGGGTGTGGTGGCACATGCCTGTAGTCCCAGCTACTCAGGAAGCTGAGGCAAAAGAATCGCTTCAACCTGGAAGGCAGAAGTTGCAGTGAGTGGGGATTGTGTCATTGCACTCCAGCCTGGCAACAGAGCTAGACTCCATCTCAAAAAAAGAAAATATTTTTCCACTGACATTTATTTCTTATGCCAAGTCAGGGACCTGCTGCTGCCAAACTGGGGAGACCAAGATCCCACAGCCAATGTGCTCACTCTCCTTAAATGGGTGTGACACCCAGCGAGAGAGGCGGACAATGTGGTAAAGGCAGGGAAAACACTGTCTCACACTTATGAAGACAGAAGAGGTCTCGCAATGGGCAGGGCAGCCCTGGGAGCGGGTGACTCATAATAACATAAATAGATATTATAGCAAGGGCATCAACACATGGGAGGAATTTAACAAGCCTGTTTCTTTTTTGCGATGAAGTCTTGCTTTGTCACCCAAGCTGAAGGGCAGTGGTGTGACATTGGCTCACTGCAACCTCTGCCTCCTAGGTTCAAGCGATTCTCCTTTCTCAGCCTCCTAAGTAAATGAGATTATAGGCATACACCACTGCACCTGGCTAATTTTTTGTATTTTTAGTAAATACACGATTTCTCCATGTTGGTCAGGCGGGTCTGGAACTCCCATCCTCACGTGATCCACCTCCCTTGGCCTCCCAAAGTGCTGGGATTACAGGTGTGAGCCACTGCATCCGACCAATACATTTGTTTTTTTAAGCTCTTAAGTTTGTGGCAATTCATTACACAGCATTACCAGCACTGACCAGAGATCTCAAGCACCAACCCCAGCTGTCATACCTTTGGAAAATGCCAAGTCCTCACATGCCTCTCCAGGCCTCCAAGAGACCTCCTGTGGTCCAATTAGGCTCCTAGAGGCCCCTTAGGGCACTGTCACTACTCTCTGCAGGAGCCAGGTGAGGGCAGTGAGAAGACGAGTGGCTGCAGAATTTGAAGATTCTAAGTCCTGGCCCCCTAGGGCCTCAGGTGTCTTACCCAGGTGTGCTGTTAAAATGGTGTATCACTTGACATTAAAACCAGCTGGCTGCCACTGTAAAGTTACTCTTATCCCTCTTTCCGTTCTGGAAGAAAGTCACTGTGCACAGCCCACACTGATGGAGGAGGCATCCTCAACTTTTATTTGCTGAGTTTGGCAACCCTGCCTGCCACTCCGGCACATTCCAAGTACTCCATAGATCCATGAGGCTGCTGACAATCACATTAGACAGTGCAGCTCTACTCTAGAACATCAAGGAAAACCAAGTACCCACACATCAGTCTCTCAGGTACTACTGTATTATTGTTTACTTAATAGTTTTCTGTAAAAGGGCTCACTTTTTTTTGAAATAAAATCTCACTCTGACAGCCAGGCTGGAGTGCAATGGAGTGATCTCAGCTCACTACAACCTATGCCTTCTGGGTTCAAGTGACTCTCCTGCCTCAGCCTCCTGAGTAGCTGGGAATATAGGCATACAGCACCACATCTGGTTAATTTTTATATTTTTAGTAGAGACAGGGTTTCACCATGTTGGCCAGGCTGGTCTCGAACACCTGACCTCAGGTGATCCGCCCACTTTGGCCTTCTAAAGTGCTGAGATTACAGGTGTGAGCCACTGCAACCAGTCACAGGGCTTTTTTAAAAGGAAACTTGATATCACTACCTTGCAACGGCCCATATCAAGGATGGCCCTGGACATCCAGGAGGTAGAGAAGCTCTATTCCTAAACATGGGCTTTTCCAGCCTTCCTTTCTTCTCCCCCTCAGAAGCCCGGGGCAGGCAGGGACCCCTTGGTCCTGGTCCCCTGGACTCCAGGGTCCCCACTCAAGGGAGCCTTCACCAGTTCACAACCAGTGTCATGGGCAGCTCTGACCCCTCCTGTGCCCCAGGTGTCTCTGGGCCAGAAAGCTGTAGATCTGTGTCTGCCAAACCTGGTTGATGATGAGAGTCACTGGAGAGCTTTCTAAAAGCTTAGACTTTCTTGAGCCCAAAGCACGTGGCTTCTAATTGAAGATACGGGTAGGGACCAGGTAAAAACAGCCCAGGTGGAGCTGATAATTAGCTACATGCCAGAGTCTTACAAGCAGGACAACCAGGCTTAGCTGTGCTCTGGGAAAATTTTCACCTGTAAGTAATGCGCAGCTGTCCGATGGAAGACCCCAGGGCAGGCCCTGACTCCAACTCTCTTTTTTGTCTCGAGACACAGTCTCACTCTGTGGCCCAAGCTGGAGTGCACAGTCATGATCTTGGCTCACTGCAACCTCCGACTCCTGGATTCAAGCGATTCTCCTGCTGCAGTCTACACAGAAGCTAGGACCTCAGGCGTGTACTATCACGCCTCGCTAATTTTTGTATTTTTAGTAGTGACAGGGTTTTGCCATGTTGGGCAGGCTGGTCATGAACTCCTGGCTTCAGCATATCTGCCCGCCTTGGCCACCCAAAGTGTTGGGATGACATATGTGAGCCACCGCACCCGGCTTGATTCACTTTCTAAAATGAGCAGTACCCACTGAAGAAAAGTGTCTAGGTCAGCCTTCTCCCAAGTTCACAGGACATGGAATGAGGTGCTGACAGACCCTTTGGAGAAACTCCTTTTCCTATCCTCTGTGACCAGGAGGAAAGGAGGCTTAGTGGTCTGGTATTTCTGGGTGTACAGCTTCTTTGTTTCTTCCTTTTCTTGTCCATATCACATATCAGGTCCCTTGGATCAGGGACAGAACTAGATTATACCCCTCTGGGTGGCCGCTCACTACACTTTAGGGCCAGGTAACTGGTTTACTAAGTTCCAGGAGCCTCCCCCATGCCAGATTGAGGTGATTTAGGTGACGAGGTTTAGAGCAGATTTTGGACTCCTGAGTTGATGTTATAATGGCATGAGGCCTTGGGGCAGGGTGGATGTATTTTGTATTTGGGATGAGCACACATCTTCAGGGCCTAAAGAGCTGACTAGATAGGCAGACTGTTCCTCCCCACACAATATCCATGTCCTAATCCTGAGAACCTCTGAATATGTCACCTTATGTAGCAAAAGGGACTTTGCAGGTGGGATTAGTAAGGGGTTTGAGACAGGGAGATTGGCCTGAATAACCAGGTGAGCCCAATCTAACCACACACGTTCTTAAAAGCACAGTACTTTCTCGGGCTTAAACAGGAACAATAAAGAGGAACGGGAGGTCCAAGAAGTCACCATGCCGCACAGGGAGCAACCATGCATCTCGTTCACCTCGTGTATCCCCAGAGTCTGGAACCCAGCAGGCGTTTGGCCACAGAAAGACAAATAAAGTGAACTTTTGTGGTTTCCTTTTGTTTTTGAGATGGAGTTTTGCTCTTGTTGCCCAAGTTGTAGTGCAATGGTGCAGTCTTGGCTCACTGCAACCTCTGCCTCCTGGGTTCAGGCGACTCTCCTGTCTCAGCCTCTCGAGTAGCATGTGCCACCACACGCAGATAATTTTTTGTATTTTTCGTAGAAATGGGGTTTCACCATGTTATCCAGGCTGGTCTCTAACTCCTAACCTCAGCTGATCCACCCGCCTCAGCCTCCCAAAGTGCTGGGATTACAGGCATTAGCCACTAAACTGAACATTTAAGCACTGGATTCCAGCTAGCAGCCATGAATTATTTAACCTCTCTGACCCCCCGTCATCCAGAAGTAAGGGCACTGAAATAACCCACCCAACGTTATCCAATGAATGAACAGTGGGGCTGGCCCCACTGCAAGCTCCTCAGAACCCTTCTGGTTGACAAATCTGACAACTCTCCACCCCCACCTCGGCCTGGCCAAAATGGGCAGAATTCCTGGGTAAACAGGAGTGAAGCTTCTCATGGCCCCATTTTGTTTCTTTGCTTCATTCTGTGCCTTTGCTTTCTGGTGACTGGTTGTCATTCTATTTCCCGAGCACAGACCAGAAGAGTGTGCCAGTGCTCGTGCAGAGATCTTCAGCTCCCAGAGCTGCCCTGGGGAAGAGCTGCTGTATGGAAGGGCCTGCTCCTGACCACCCACAAGTGTCCTTAATGATGAGGGGCACCTACTGGTTCATAACCTGGCTCTGTGACTGGAGAGAGCCCCTGGACAAAGGACTTCATCTCCATGGCTGCAGTTTTCATGGCTGTGAAAGGGGACAGGGGAAATGCACCTCTTTGGGGTACAGGGACAGTAAAATGAAGCAACTTATGAGACGGCTTCTTTCACAGTCCCTGGCACTTCATTCTTTTTTAAACTTCCATTCTTTTTGTTTTGTTTTGTTTGAGACAAAGCTTTGCTCTGTTGCACAGGCTGGAGTGCAGTAGCAGTCTCAGCTCATTGCAACCTCCACCTCCTGGGTTCAACTGATCCTTCTGTGTCAGCCTCCTGAGTAGCTGGAATTACTGGCACACCCCCCCACACACACACACACACCATGTCTGGCTAATTTTTGCATTTTTAGTAGAGACGTGATATCGCCACGTTGGCCAGGCTGATCTTGAACTCCTCACTCCAGGTGATCTGCCCACCTCAGCCTCCCAAAGTGCTGAGGTTACAGGTGTGAGCCACTGAGCCCAGCTGAATTTGCATTCTTTATCAAGAGTCAATCTTGAAGGCCTCTCATTTCAGATTGTGAACAAACAACATGAATCATTTTTTGGACTCAGCTGACTATCTCCTTTTCCTCCATGCTTTTATGTCTTTACCAAGTCTTCCCTCTGTACTTAAAGAGCACTCCCCAGCAGTCTAGCCATCATCCTCAGGTTAACTATAAACTATACAGGGGGCCCAATTCAAAAGGCCCTTCTAAGCAGGGAGCTCCTTTCATTTGAATACTGCTGCAGGCCACGTGTAAATGCAAGGCACTGCCTTTGCTTGTATATTTCCACTGTCTTCCAGCCTAAAACCCAGCCAGTCCTAACACTGAATGACTGCCCATGTATGTTATGTAAGACCCCATGCTGGGCAGGGATACTGAGATAAGTAAGAAACACTCACATATCACTGGAAGCACCTCCAACAGAGACAGAGATAGCAACAGATGATTTCAGAACAGCATATGTGCCTGTCTACAGAGACCCACTCTTAAGAGGGGAACATTAATTCAGTTCCCAAGAACCTACCAGGTACCACCCTTCAAAGGAAGAGATCTCCATTTCACAGACTGACTTTCAAGGCCAAAGTCAAAAAGGAACCAACAGGACCAGGACCGGACCCCAGGTTTGTCTGACATCACTATCTCCCTTTATGCAAGGAGGCAGAGGCCCCTTGAAGATGTCCTTTTGCACAAGCTCCAAAGTGTCAACTAAATGTAGGTCATTATGGCTGAAAATGCATTTTCTCCTTGTCCTTGCATATGCTCTGTAACTTTGGGCTTTGGCCTGATGTTCATCTGCCTCAGCCCTAGCCAACTGCTGGCCAACAGATCACAGGGTTGTGACCCTTGGAATTGGAAGCCATTCTACACACAGTGTCTCTTCTAGGTCCTTTTTCTCATCAACCGTTAAACCACAAAAAGGCCAAGTGACAAAGCACTCAGTTCCTTCACACGGTCATTCCTTCCCCCTCTTGCTTCACCTGATGCAGAAGAGTTTGTCAGTCAAATTTGAGCATTACAAGAATATGCAACAGAAAGAAATAGAGAACTCAGCAATCCAAAAGCTGCTAAATGAGGATTTTCTGCATTTTTGGGAGTAATGTAAAGGAGTTCCAAGAAAAGTGAAGTCACAGCCTCTGCAGCTTATTTTCAGTTCTTAGAAAAGAGCCAGTGTCAAAGGGAAAGCGGCTCTGCCCCAGCACACAGACTCCATTGTCTGGCAGGGGGTGTCTTCTGATAAACCAGCTTGGATTTGGCACCAGAAACCAAAAAATTCTGACATTTTTTTAGTTGGTGATATCAAGGAGGAAACACAAGGCAAAGCAGTGAAAGTTATTAACATTCAGGGAAACCACACAGCTCAGCTAACATGTTGGGGTGACACCCTTCCATCACCAAGGCACCAGCAGTTTTGAGGTGACTGTTAGAAAAAACACAGTGGCCTCCTTTTCCTACCCCATGCCCCCACACATTCCTGAGATGTGTTATCACTCAGGTCACCATGTAGGCCCAACCAGCATTTTTCAATGGATATTATTTACCAAAAGATGGGGGAGGACAAATGGGTCAGGATAAGGTACAGGTGGTTTTCAGCAGCTTGGGTCTGCTTTCTGGCATACAAGCAGGTTTAGCCACAGTAGGGCAGACTTTAGGTTAAGATCTTGGGAGGCTACTACACATCCAGCTCAGGCGCTACAACCAGGTGCCCTATAATAATTTTGTGAATAAGGTTTGCCTTTTATTTATTTATTTATTTGTTTGTTTGTTTATTTGAGACAGAATCTGGCTTCATCTTCCAGGCTGGGATACAGTCGCACAGTCTCAGCTCACTGAAACCTCCACCTCCTGAGTTCAAGAAATTCTCACGCCGCAGCCTCCAGAGTAGCTGAGATTACAGATGTGTGCCACCATGCCTGGCAAACATTTTTCTATTTTTAGTAGAGATAGGGTCTCATTATGTTGCCCAAGCTGATCTCAAACTCCTGGCCTCCAGTGATGAGTCCGCCTCGACCTCCCAAAGTGTTGGGATTACAGACATGTGCCACTACACCCAGCCATTGTGAGTAAATTTTAACCTAAGAATTCTGTAACAGAGATCTCATTGTCTGCACCAAAATTTAATTTCAATGTAATCAAAAGAAACTCGAGTGACCCAGCCAGGAAGAGTGCCTAAGGAGAAATGATGATGAGATGGAATGTTATGTCCCAGATGAGACACTGGAACAGGAAAGGACATTAGGAATAATGCCAAGAAATCTGAATGAAGTAGAGACTTGGGTTAATAAAAGCATCTCAATATTTGTCCATTAATTTTAACAAATGCCCCTTACTAATGTAAGATGTTAATTATAAGGGAAGCTGGGTACAGGTACATGGGAACTTTTTGTATAATCTCTGCAATTTCTCTCTCTCTCTCTCTCTCTCTTTCTGTATGTGTGTGTGTGTATGTGTGTGTGTAGACAAGCAAGAATGTACTAATACTCCCAGCAATAATGATTTGGTGCCTACCAAGTGTCACATACCATGTAAAAGTGATCTACACATATCTTCATTTATTCCTCACACTAGTGCTATGAGCTGGGCATAGTCTGCATTTTACAGATAAAGAAATTGAAGAACAGAGATGCTAGAATACCTTGCTCATAATCACATGGCAAGGTTACTGGCAGATAAAGGGCTCAAATTCAGGTTGACAGGACAGCTCAGCAATATTGCCTAATATATCCCAAACTGTGAACATAAAACAGTTCAAAACAAGCTGCATGAGGGCTATGAAAACAAGGCACACTTTCAAGTCTACCCCATATTAGAAAAAAAAGAGTTTAAAAGCAGAGCACATGCCAGGCACAGTGGCTCATGCCTATAATCCCAGCACTTGGGGAGGCCGAGGCAGTTGGATCACGAGGTCAAAACATTGACACTATCCTGATCAACATGGTGAAACCCCATCTCTACTAAAAACACTTTTTAAAAACATTAGCTGGGCATTGTGGCAGGTGCCTGTAGTCCCAGCTACTCAGGAGGTTGAGGCAGGAGAATTGCTTGAACCTGGGAGGTGGAGGTTGCAGAGAGAAAAAATTATGCCACTGCACTCCAGCCTGGCAACAGAGTGAGATTCAGTCTCAAAAAAAAACAAACAAAAAGCACAGCACACCCAAGACACAACACTCAATGCTGGAGAGGATGTCCATAAGTCCACCAATATCACCATACATTCTGTGCAATCAAGAAACTTACTTGGATGGGGGTGGGGTAGGCTCCTGTGTGTAATTCCAGCACTTTGGGAGGCCAATGCCGGTGGATTACCTCAGGTCAGGGGTCTGAGACCAGCCTGGTCAACAGGGCAAAACCCCATTTCTATCAAAAATACAAACATAGCCTGCTGTGGTGGCACACTCCTGTAATTCCAGCTACTCGAAAGGCTGAGCTGGAGAAATGCCTGAGCCTGAGAGGGGGAGGTTGAAGTGAGCTGAGATTTTACCACTGCACTCCAGCCTGGGAGACACAGTGAAACTCCCTCTCGACAAAAAAAAAAGAAAAAAAGGAGAGCCATGTGCGGTGAGTCACACCTGTAATCTCAGTACTTTGGGAGGCCAAAGTGGGTGGATCACCTGAGGTCAGGAGTTTGAGACCAGCCTAATCAACATGAAGAAACCTAGTTTCTACTAAAAATACAAATATATACATATATAAATATATGCATATATATAGATATATACATGTACATACATACAAACATATATATATATATATATATATATATATATATATATTTTAGCCAGGCAGTGGCACCACTACCCTATTCATCACCAATGTTTGTTGATTGATGTCCCTTCCTCTCTCTCTCTTTTTTTTTTTTTTTTTTTGAGTTGGAGTCTGGCTCTGTAAAGCCTCCTAGGCTGGTGTGCCGTGGGGTGATTTCAGCTCACTGCAACCTCCACCTCCTGGGTTTAAGTGATTCTTCTGCCTCAACCTTCCAAGTAGCTGGGACTACAGGCATGCACTACTATGCCTGGTTAATTTTTGTATTTTTAGTAGGGATGGGGTTTCACCATGTTGGCCAGGATGGTCTCAAACTCCTGACCCCTCCAGTGATCCACCTGCCTTGGGCTCCCAAAGTGATAGGATTACAGGAATGAGCCATCATGCCCCCTTTTTACTTTTTTTGAGTTGGGGTCTCCCTATGTTTCCCAGGTAGGCCCTCAAGCGATCCTCCCACCTCAACCTCCTGAGTTGCTGAGATTGCAGGTGAGTGTCACCTTGCCTGCCATGATTTTGTCACCACAGACCCCTCTCATTCCCTTTCATAGGAAATCACTGAGAACCGGAAAGCTTGAGCCAAGAACTAGGGAAACTGATATTTGAACTCATTTCTGTTGGGTGCCAAATTTTTCTGTGCCTCTTTCTGTGAAAATTGGAGGTGGCAAGATCCAGTGGCTCACACATATAATCCCAACATTTGGGAGGCCTAGGTGGGTGGATCACCTGAGGCCATTGCACAGCAGTTTGGACAACAAGAGTAAAACTCTATCTTGAAAAACAGAAAGAAAGAGAAAGAAAGGAGAGAGGAAGAGAGAATGAGAGAGAGAGAAAGAGAGTTAGAGAGAGAAGAAATAAAGGAAAAAAAAATCAGAGGCTTTGGTCCCTTGATCTGACATTCTGGAGTAATTCTGTTCCTGCTTGAATGTGATCTCCTTGAGGCAAAGTCTGGGTCTCCTTCCTCTTGCGTGCCCACCCTGGCCTGTCTGCCCCACACTAGCTGCTCAATGAAGGCTAGCCCATGTAGAGTATGGGTTTGAGGCATCCCAAGACTTGGAGTTGTAGAAGATGTGAATGAGAAGCCTTGGAATGCTGTGCCCATTAGAAAATGTGTATATCCCACAGTTCATCCAAGAGACTGCTCCCTCCGATGCCAGTGCTCAGAGCTCCCCTACTCAGGGTAAAACCTTGGATGGCCAAGTACATTGGCTCAATATTTGCCTTGAGTAGCTGGGTGCAGTGGCTCCAGCCACTGTTGGGTCTGTAATCCTAGCACTTTGAGAGGCTGAGGCGGGTATTCAAAATATGATAAACGTAATATCTGCAATGTTTTGAGTGTAACACAAAATTTGAAAGAAATTTTTAAAATTAGATGTAATTCCTTTACATCAATATAAAAAATTTCCTCGTGGCAAAACACGGTAAGCAACATCGAAGGACAAACAACAAACTTAAAAGCAACAGTATAAGTCATATCGCCAAGAGCTAATTTGCTTAATATATCTAAAGCTCCTACATATCATCAATAAAACAGTAACCATATAATAGAGAAATAGGTTGCACATACGAACAGTGAGTCCTCAGAAAAAGAATTACAAATGACTCATTCACATGAAAAGATGCCCAAACTCTGTAATAAGAGATATATAAGTTAAAAATCAGAAGAAAATAACATTTTCGCCAATCAGATAAACTCTAGTAGCACTCTGTATTGTTGAGTGTATAAGGAAAGAGACACACTAAAACCTTGTTGGTGTAAGTACATAACGATAAAATGTTAATGGAGAACAATTTGGAAATGTGAGAGATAATGTATTTGCATGTAAGTATTATGTACTTCAGCATAGATATAAGAGGAAAAGTGGCGGGGACAACTAAAACATGTTACATTCAGTCGATGGAGTGAATACTCTACAGCCATCACAAAGAATGAGGCAGTCTCATAAGTACCAAGATGAAGTGATCTCTTAGATACCCAGAGCAGCAGATCTTCTTCCTTGTTGGCTTCACAACTGGTAGAGTCATCTTTGGTAAGGTAAAGCAGAACATCTAAATCAAGAATATGACTTCCCATAAATACTGAAGAAGAATTCAAAGCTACCAATTGAGGAAAGAGCTTTTTATAAAGCAGTGTAAAGATCTACAAATTACCTAGAAAACAGAACATCCTGCAGAAAATTCTAAAAACATCCAAAATGGAATTCTTTACTGCACTTGCATGCTAACCTGTGTCATCATCCTACCCTATCTGCTTCTATTCCTCCTCAGACAACCCCAGATAACAGCACAGAGAGCCCAGAAATCCTTAAACTGCATGTAAGCTCATGATGTTAAAAACAGCAAGAGGGTGATTAACTCATGTGTGTTCTCAGATCATCCACAGGAACAAGAAAGCAGTCAACTTTTCCAAATGCATAGAAACAGAAGCAGAAAGCAAGTGATTTAATCAAGACACCACAGAGATTAAAGGTAAGCATCTACTTACCACGTGAATGAGTGTTTGTCTCATTTTGATCTCTTTCGTAACCAACTATACAAAATTCCTATGAACTGAGCAAAGGGTTATTATACTCTCTTGTGAAATCAGAGGTACTAGATTAACTGAATCCATAACTGCTAAACTATGAAACACAACTAAAGGCTAAACTATGAAGCTTCAGTTTTATTTTAGGCAACCTCCTGACATAAACACAATCTATATTTTAAAAAAAAAGCTCAACAACATACACACATTCCCAAAAAAATCACACAGAACACAAACACACAGAAAGGGTGGGCCTGCTTCCTATCCACAGCACTGTCAAGCTTGCTCTGGTAAATGAAAGCCAGCAGAAAGCTCATCCCTGAACAGGATGAAGGGGATGAATACAAGAACAAGGAAGCCCTTCTATGAAGAGAGTTTGGAATGTGTCTCTGTGTGTATATGTACTCACATGTTTAGTCTCTTTGGTGTGTGAAAGGAAAATAAATCTTGGGGCCCCTAAATCACTAAGCTAGAGGGAAAAGCCAAGCCGGGAACTGCTTAGGGATAACCTGCCTGTCACTGAGATACATGCATAGCTGATTGCCTCCTTTAAAAAGGCTAATCAAAAACTCAAAGAATGCAAGCACTCCTCTCTTTCACCTATCTGTGACCCAGAAGCTCCTTCCAACTTCAAGTCTTTTTTCTGTCTTTGCTTCACGTTGTCCTGCCTTTCTGGACACAACCATTGTACTTCTTACATATGTTGGCTGATGTCTCACGTCTCCCTAAAATGTATAAAACTAAGCTGTGTCCCGACCACCCTGGGCACATGTTATCAGGACTTCCAGAGACTGTCTAAGAAGGGTGCATCCTCAAACTTGGCAAAATAAACTTTCTAAATTAACTGAGACTTGTCTCAAATTTTCAGGATTACAAATAATACCAGCAAATCCTGAGACCCACTGAAGGGAAAAAAGAAGGTAGTCTAACTTCATTATGACTGCAAAAATGCATCTGGTATATCCATACAATAGGATATTACTTAGCAAACGGAAGAAAAAGAACTACTGACACAAAAAACACCATGGATGAATCTCAAAATAATCACATTGAATGAAAAAAGCCAGAAAAAAAGAATACCTACTGTATGATTCTATTTATATAAGTTAGAAAATGAAAAGTAATCTACAGTTACAAAAAGCTTATCAGTGGTTGCCTATGGATCAGAGGCAGGAGGGAGACAGTACTGAAGGGTACATGGAAACTGTTGGGATGATAAGTATGTCTATTATCTCTAGTGGTGACAGCTCTATGGCTGAATACCTATGTGAAAACATCTAACTTTACACTTCTAATATGTGCAGCTTGGGTGTCACTTGACTCCTCAATAAAGCTGTTTAAAATGTTTTGATAAAAATAAGTTCATATTGACCACCAGTTGGGTTTAACTGAAACCTTACAAAATGAAGATTATTTTCACTTTCAGAAGGATATCTGATCGCAGTTACATATTATGCTTTGTAAACAAGCAATTTCAGAATAAATACAGATTTCAAATACTTAAATGTCTGTATTTCTTCCCATTCACCCTTTTCATTATTTTAAAGCAGCTACGGCATTTTACAAAAAAATTCCATCACTTCAAGTTTCTTACAGAGACTCTCTGAAATTCAATAAACAGTTAACTTTTTGAAGAAGATGGGACCTTAAACACCATCCTGTCCAACTTTGTCAATTTAAGGAAATAAACTTAGTCCCTTCCCTTGTAGGGAGTTCATCCAGTCTCATGGCTTTGAAGTCAGCTCTATGTTGCTGACACCTACCTTTGTCATTTTAATCTTGACCTCCCCACTGAACTACAGATATTTATTCCACTGCCCACTAAACCACCTCACTTGACTATCTAATAAGTATCTAAAACCAATTGTGGCCAAAAGGTATCTTCTGATTCCCCTCACCACCAACTTCTCCTCGAATTTTCCCCATTTTAGTAATTGAACCATTATACGTTCAGTTGCTCAACTAAAACCTAGGAATCAACTCTTGACTACTCATCTCCTGCCTTCCACATAGAATCCACACTTAAGTTCTTAGCTCTGTCTGCAAAGTAGATTGCTAAAGCTGGCCCAGGATCCATCTACACAGCTACTATGGCTTCTTACCCAGACAACAGCTCTGAAAGATCACCATTTTCTCTTCTACCTCTACCAGTCATCACTACACAGTAGCCACAGTCATGAGGCCATCAATCCCGAGACCTAGAACACTCTACAGACTTGCTGCCATCATTAAAGTGACATCCTAACTCCTTATTCTACCCTAAAATATCAAGGCCCTTTCCACCTCTCTAGCCTCATCTACTACTATTTCTTCTCTGGATACATTCCAACATTTCCTACTGACAGTCTCAAACACCCTAAACTCATTTCCACCCCAAAACCAATGCTTTGCCACCTCCATACCTGGAATGCATACAGATACTTCATCATTCATATCTCAACTCAAATAACGTCTTCAAAAGCTTCCCAAACCTCACAATCTACAGAAGCATCCCCTAGTGAGAAGCTGGTGGTGAGGGGAATCAGGAGCCCTTCGACCACAATAAGTTTGGAAATGTATTAGGTATTCAAGTAAATATTTAATTCACTTATCATAGACCCCATTTTACTGATGTTATGGTACTTATCACTATCTCAAATTATCTTGTAAAGTTCTTTACTTATTTATTATATATGTTAATAAAATTCATTCATTCATTCCTGCTATGCCTATCAGAAGCACTAGCCCAAATAAGAACTGTGATCTTGAAAGCATTAATTTTTGGGTGCCTGGTACTACTGGTTAAAATGTACCCATGTGCATTTTTTTTACGTCTGTTTTAGTTCTTTTTTAATTCCTAAGTATGACGATTGGGTTTCCACACTCAAACCTAAGTGTGAACATTTTTACAACATCAGCACATTACCAGTCTGACGTTTAAAAATAAAGGTCAATTTCAGGCCGGGCGCGGTGGCTCACGCCTATAATCCCAGCCCTTTGGGAGGCCGAGGCGGGTGGATCAGGAGGTCAAGAGATCGAGACCATCCTGGTCGACATAGGTGAAACCCCGTCTCTACTAAAAATACAAAAAATTAGCTGGGCATGGTGGTGCGTGTCTGTAGTCCCAGCTACTCGGGAGGCTAAGGCAGAAGAATTGTTTCAACCGAGGAGGCAGAGGTTTCAGTGAGCCGAGATAGTGCCATTGCACTCCAGTCTGGGTAACAGCAGCGAAACTTCGTCTCCAAAAAAAAAAAAAAAGGTCAATTTCAACTGTCCAATTAATTCTACAAGATTCCAAATCTCCTTCCTTAAACCTTTTTACATCAGTACATTATCTGTCTGATGTTCAAAAATAAATTTCAATTTCAGCTGTCCTATTAATTTTACAAGTCTTCAAATTATGCTTCTAAAAAAACTGAAAAATTCAACAACTTGCCTGCCTCATTATCATGAGATTTCTATTTGATATAATATCAACTTATCAATTTACATGAATATTGTTGATTTTGAGATTGCATGGCCTGTCACTACAATAGCACACTTTTTGATAAGGATAAGGTAAATATAAAAAGTATTTACTTTTAATGATTAAATTGCGATCTCTAATACCTTACCTTTGGGATACTTAGCAAATAGTCACTTACATAATATAGTATGTAAATGTACCAATTTAAACTTTTTTTTTTTTTTGAGACAGAGTCTCACTGTTGTTACCCAGACTGGAGTGCAATGGCATGATCGCAGCTCATGGTAACCTCTGCATTCTCTGTTCAGGCAATTCTCCTGCCTCGGCCTCCCGAGTAGCTGGGACTACAGGCACGCACCACCATGTCCAGCTAATTTTTGTATTTTTAGTAGAGACGGGGTTTCACCTATGTCGACCAGGATGGTCTCGATCTCTTGACCTCATGATCCACCAGCCTAGGCCTCCCAAAGTGCTGAGATTATAGGTGTGAGCCACTGCGCCTGGCCCAATTTAAACATTTTTAATTTCTTTATTTTCTTTTTTAGAATTTCAAAGCTTTCAGACACTGCTACCAATAAAATTACAAGATTTTTTACCTGGTTTTTACACATTATAAATGATCTCATAAATCATTAATCACTGGGATGTACATTTTATAAGGACAGAGATATTTATCCAGTTGGTTCATTGTATCCCCCAGGAACTATTACTGGTATATTATCAGCTTAAAATAATATGTATTGTTAAATACCTGCAA
Source organism: Callithrix jacchus (assembly GCF_049354715.1). Lineage (NCBI taxonomy): Eukaryota > Metazoa > Chordata > Mammalia > Primates > Cebidae > Callithrix > Callithrix jacchus. Next base: position 80,395 of record NC_133510.1, read on the forward strand.
GCTCCTGTTTTATCTCATGGAGCTCACCGTATTACTTCCACATTTAGAGCATACTGCTAATACGTGTAATCTCTTTTTGCTTTTGCTTGATGCCATGAAAATATTAAGCATGATCTGAACAGCAATTCTAAATCACAAGTTCTTGGCTTTCAAGTTATGCAGTGATATGTGGCAAATGGGTGGCAAGAAATCAACATAGATTTTCCCATAAGGTGTGATCAACATAGATTCTCTTACATTGTGCTGAGGAGGCAAGACTCAATATGGAGTCTGGATACACAGACAGCTCTAGGGCTAGGGAGAAAGCCACCAATGGAAGACCATCTGTCTGTGCATGAGAGTATCAAATTTTATACTGATGCCAAGGTGAACGTTAAATAGCACTACAGGGCTGATAGCGAATGTTGCTATAATAAAGTGGTTAGAAGCAACCACTGTGAATCATAAAAAAGCAGCTCGGTTTTTGGTGTGCTGCAAGTAATTTATACTAATGAAAATTACAATAGTCAAGTTCATGAATAATGATTCATGAATAATCAAGATTATTCCTAAGACATTACTCTTGCCCTCACATTTCTAAGAAAAAAGCAGCAGAGATACAACTAGTTTGCTAGAAACTACATACAACACAGTGAACGTGAGTGGGAATGTGTGTCATCTGAATGCCACCTATCATGTCAAAGTAGGCTGACACTGCAGATCTGAAGCAAGCAGCTTTCTACCACCTAATACACCCTAAATATGAATCCCTGTTTTATCTTCAACCAAGTAAATTCTGGCATTTATAACCTGTTTCTTAATATAAAAATAAGAATAATCCCTGTCTAGATTTGTAAATAATAAAATTTACAAAGAAAAAGAAAAGTAAACATATACTTTTAATCCTTGGATCAGCATGGTCTGCCTACCTAGTTGGCTGGATGGACTGAGAAGGAGCAGGTTCAGAACCCTCTGGGAAAGCTCCTATACAAGGTAAGATGACAAGTAAACAGACCATTATTTAACAAACAAAATGGTCTTTTATAAAATATGCATTATACCACTTCACAGCCACCGAGATGCCTATAATCAAAAAGATAGTAACGGTTGAAAAGAATGTAAAGAAACTGGAACCCTCACACATTGCTGGTGAGAATGTAAAATAATACAGTCACTTTGGAAGACAGTTCCTCAAAATGTCAGGTATAGTTATCATATGAACCAGTAATTCCACTCCTAGGTATACACACAGAAGAAGTAAAAACAGATCTACACAAAAGCTTCTACGCAAATGTTCACAGCAGCATTGTTCATACTTGCAAAAAACATAAAAACAACCCAAATGTCCATCAACAACAGACAGACAAATAAAATGTGGTATATCCATATAATGGAATAACATTTCACAATTAATAAAAAATGTATGATGATATGCAAAGATAGATAAACCTTGAAAACATGCTAATGAAGGAAGTCAGACACAAAAGACCACAAGTCATCTGATTGCACTTAAATAAAACATCTAAAATAGGCAAATCTATAGAGACAGAAAGTATATGAGTGGTTGCTTAAGGCTGAAAAATTTGGGAAAAATAGGGAGTGACTGTGAATGGGTACAAAATTTCTTTTTCTGATGGAAATGTTTCAGATTAGACAGTGGTGATAGCTCTACAACTCTGACTACATTAAAACCATTGAACTGTACACTTTAAATGGGTGAGTCCTATGGTATGTGAACTATATCTTGATAATGATATTAAACTATATTGTGCATTATCTTTAAATAATTATAGCTTTCAACCATCAAATAACATGTCTTATCAAGATGAAGTATGGACATGTTGTCACCCCAACAGCTACATTCCATATGGCTCACAAAGTCCTCTCACAGCCCCCAGTCCCCATGACCAAGAGTATTCCCCCCAGGGCATTTCTGCCAGAGCTCCCAGAGAAGATGCTTTCTCTTCCTCAGATAATGGGTAAAGCTGGTTTCAACTGGGGCTCCTTCTGTGACAAGAGAGAATAGGCTAACACTAATAAAAGCAGAATGAGAGAGGGAGTGGGGCAGTGGGATAAAGGAGGGGGAAAGAGGAAGGTGAGAAAGGAGGAGACACAGAGAGGAAGAACACAGTAATTATTGTTGGAGCATCTGTGTCCAGCCATGCTGGCTAGTTTAAAGTGGGTTTCTGTAATTTGCTTTTAGGAGGGTCTTAATATGTTACTTCACTACAAACTCTTTCCCTACTTAACTGATAAACTTTCTAAGAATATATACACAAGTAAAACTAAATTCTGGGAATTTTTAAATAAAAAGACATGAAACATTGGAAAGAGCACACATAGCTCAGTAGTTAAATGAAGTCAGACAGACTTAGATTCAAATGTGAGTCCCAGGCTTACTTGAGTGACCTGGGGAACGCAAAATTTAACTTCCCCAAACCTTAGTTGCCACTTCTGTATAATGGGAGCCCTAGGTTTGATTTTCTTACAGACAGGCCACTGTCCGTATTAAATAAAATAACTCCTGGCAGTGTCTCAATACCTGGCATATGAGAACACAACAATATGAGCCACCACTATTAGTGGTAAACTCATGATTTATCACAGATATATTTAGAACATAAAAAAGTAGTGTTTTAAAGCAAAGATAGTATGAATAAGACTAGTAGGTAAGAGCCAGAGAAAACTGTACCATGCTTCACAAAAAAATACTTCTTATTCATTTGGAGAGCATTATTTTTAAGACATGTTAGAAACTAAACCTAGTAATGGTAAACACAACAGCCAGAACCAGAAATGCTAATTCATAAAAATCAATTCTGGTTCTTAGCTAACCTTGCCCAATACGTACTTTGGTCAGAGTTATTTCTTCTTAGCCCTCAGTCTGCAATCACTTTAGGAAACCACTTCCCACTTGCAAATAGACAGCTTTAGACAACTATTTAGATAGCTAAGCTTTCTGTCCTTCTACAACACTGCATATTATTGCATCCACATGAGAGAATTCCCTCCACTCATCTACTGCCCATAGATATCACTAACTTGGCTCAGACACAAGTTCTCTCCAAAAGTGACCTTGTGATCACCCAGTTCTGAGTTTATTCATTCATTCAACAAAGACTTAATGAGAACCTACTATGTGCAAGGTACTGTACTAGGTACCAGAGATGCAGAGAATAAGAGAGATACCTCTTCCCTGTGTTCTCATGAGGACCTGTTGCCTCCTCATCACAACACTGACCACACTGATTTCTGATTTCCTAATTACTTCTCTGCAACCCCTACAGAGACGCTAAGCAAAGCTGATTTGCACTGTGTCACATTATTTTGAATAAGTCATGGAAAAAAAACTGAAATGGAATGAGGTGTCAGCACAATATAGCATCAGCATAGCTATTTGCATGGTCAGAGACTCATGCAGAACAAACTCTGAAGTGTGTAGACACACAAACTTTACAGGTCACTGAGTCTCCCATCAGTGCTGAATATAGCCTGCCCCTGAGATCTTGGCTACAACTAGAGCTTGATCCAAAATATATAATACAGATATAAAATTACATGATACAAATATAAAATATGCATTTATTTTTATAAATATATGTATTAGATTATCTTTTCATTGAAAATATGTCTATACCAGGTAAAGAAGAATAAAGCTGCACATAGATTAGCTAAAATGGAATTTCTCAGATGAAATGCACCAATTCCAGAAAAAACACCAACTACAACTCACCCGACATGAATTTAAATAGCCCTGTAACTGTTAAGAAAACTGACTTTGTAATTTAAAATCCCATAAACATCTCTAGGCCAGTGAGGTGCGGTGGCTCACACCTGTAATTCCAGCACTTTGGGAGACTGAGGTAAGTGGATCACCTGAGGTCAGGAATTCAAGACCACTCTGACAAACATGGTGAAACCCTTCTCTACTCAAAATACAAAATATTAGCTGGGCGTGGTAGTGAGTGCCTGTAATCCCAGCTACTCAGGAGTCAGAGGCAGGAGAATCCTTGAACCCAGGAGGTGGAGGCTGCAATGAGCCAAGGTCATACCATTGCACTCCAGCCTCGGAAACAAGAGCAAAACGCCATCCTCCACCTCCCCACCAAAAAAAAAAAAAAAAAAAAACTTGGCCTAGATGGCTTTACTAAAGAATTCTATCAAATTTTTTAGAAAGAATTAACACTGGTTTTAAACAATCCCTCCCAGAAAAATAGAAGAGAAAGGAATACATCTCAATTTAATAAAGGGAGTGGTCTAGACGTAATGAGACTAAGGAGAGTTTAGAATCAAATGCAACCTGTAATTTCAACTAGATCCTGTTGTTAAACAGAATTTGATCAGTTAACCAGTAAAGCTTGAATAAAGTTGAAGATGTGATGATAGAAATGTATTAATTCTGTAATTTTAATGGTCATTTTGATATCACACAGAAGAATGTCTTTAGAAAATGCCACTAAAATATTTGGAAGCAATGAGTCATCAAGTCAGCGACTGATTAGCAAATGGTTCAGGGATTAGTAAATGTTATCTGAATTGTACTGATAACCTTCCTGTAAATTTAATCTTGTTTTAAAACAAAGAAAAAGTATTTCTTAAAAATATAGGAGGCTATCTTTATAATCTTAGGATACAGAAGAATTTCCTAAACTAGGTATAAAAACACTGCAAATATAAATGTTATAAATTCAGCCACATGAAGATTAAGAACTTTATAAATGGAACATTATTCAGCTTTTCAAAAGAAAACAAATTCTGGCTTTTATGAGTCATATAACATATGTGACAACATGGATGAACCCTGGAGACATGCTAACTCAGATATGCCACTCACAAAAAGACAGATGCTGTAAGTTTCCACTTATAGGAAGTATCTAGAATAGTCAAATCCATAGAAACAAAAGGCCAGCTGCTGGGCCTGGGGGGAAATAGAGAGAGAGAGTTGATTAATTAATATACAGTTTCATTTCTGTAAGATGAAAATGTGGAGATCTAGTATTCAATGTTGTGAATACACTCATCACTACTGAACTACCCACTTAAAGATGGTTAATATGGCAAATTTCATGCTTTTTACCACATACATATATACATTTGTGGATAACACTTGAAGAAAGAAAGAAAATTGTTGACACAATATTGCAGAAATCTCTCCTCTCTGGGATGTGATCTGAAAAGGGTACACAGGGAACTTAAAAAAAAATTCCTTAAGTTCAAGTACAAGTGGTTTTCATCATCCTCTAAAAGGATAAGCTCCTGCAAATCTAATTTTTAAAATCAACTCCACAGGAAAGGGAAGATGAGCCAGTACAAAAGCTGTGAAAATAAATAAAGAACTAAAGGACAGGGAAGGCAAAAGGAAAGAATCATGAATTCTCTCAGTATTATTAACTTTACTTTATATTTTCTAAATAATAAAGGATCAATTTCTGTACCACAATTTAAAGTTATAAGTGGTACTGGTCAAACTAGATGTACTTTATGTAACTACCAAATATCTTTCTAAAATATGGAGCCAAATAATATCAATCCCTCAGCCTTTCTATATTTCTCACCACAACAGGAGGAGTCAGACAGGACAGGGGCAGTCCTCAGTTGTCTGAACAAGAAGAAGCAGAAAGAGGCACTGAGGGCCAGTGTTCTGCCTCAAGAAAGAAGCAGCTGGTGGCTACACAGTATACAGTTTGTTGCAAGGCCTCCCACTTCTGACTGCTTTCCCGCTAAGAAGAAAAAAAAAGTAAGGGTCAAAAATATACCCACATGGTTTCTTATGGGGTGGGGGGAGAAATTAAAATGTCTAATTCATCTTCTCAATAGTTTTAAAACATGCAAATCAAATTCTAAATTTTCTGTTGTCAACTGGCTATATCAGCTGGGACTCAGGTCAGATACAGACAGGTCACTGAGGCTGACTGAAAATCACCTATATTTTACTCTTATTTTTATTCACAATGCTTTCAGAAAAAAAATTTCTGATTAAAATTTTTCTCATCATTCTACTCAAAGTACCATAGGCACTTTATTCTATCAGATGAGATTCTTACTCTGAAAAATACAATGGAATTCTTTAAAAATAAAATATGTAATGTCCAAATAGAATCTTGAGTCCTGCCCTATTCCCTGAACTTCAGATTGACATCTTCAATGTTCTTCACATTTCTACTTCAAAGTCTAGCCAGCATCTGAAACTTAACACAGTCAAAAAGAGTATCATTCATATCCACCCCTTCTCATATTCCAACAGCCATTTCTCTTCCAGGTTGCTGTCAAAAGCTGTCACACTTACTTTCCACTGAGCTGTTAACACTTAAACTGTCCATGGGTAGTGAAGCTAAAAGAGCATGGATTGTAACACTCCTTCTGGGGCCTCAGGGCCTGCACAGAGTTTTGCTCCTCCCAGCACCCAAAAGCACTCACCCCAGCTCCTGCACACGCTTACCTGCATGTTCCCTCCCACGACGGGTTGAGCACAGGGAGTTCTAGTGAGTGGAGTCTGCCCCTGCCAGCGCCTAAGTGCTACTTACAGCACCCACATCCCAGTTCCCACCAGCAAAGCGTTCAGGGAAATTATTCTGCTTCACTATCTCAGTCAAGTGATCAAATCAACATCAACAGTGAGCAGTCACATTGAAAGTACACACCCTTCCCTTTGTATGATGTGATGAAAAGGACACTTCATCTTTTTGGTCCTCCTCCCAGGCATCCATAAACCCAGACATATTATGAGCAACACATTTGATACCAAGAGGTAAGTGTCGCTGCTTCCATCTGCAAGGTTGCAACTCCCTCTCACTTTTCTTCATAATCTCGGCCTTCCCCGAAACTGTTGCCTCTGTCTCCCTTAAACCACACTCCAATGAAAACTGTCCCCAAAGTGCAGTAGCACTTAAGCTTCTCTGTGCCCCTCGCACTCATGGACACCATCTCTAATACACCGTTCACACCTAGACCCACGCCTCAGCCTTTCCGGGGGTCGTTCAGAGCCACCTGCCAGGCAGGCACTACCACGTCGGCCTCTCCGGAGCACAGACTTTTGCTCCGTCTACATCCCAGCCTGTGCACCCGAAGGGACCCAACAGCTGAGTCCCAGCCCCACTGCGGCAGAGGGCAGGGACTAGCACGCACACCCTCAAGTCTACATGAAGACCCTCCCCGAGACTGTCGCCAGCACCGACCCCTGGATCACCCCCGCCCTGGACGACGGATGGGGGTCTGGGGCGCATGCCCCAGAGGCATGGAGGCAGAGAGGAGGCCAGCGGAAGTGAGAGTTCACTGGGACAGGCTTGTCTTCCCCTCCCTTCCAGCAGTGGCGGGCCCCAGTCCCCACCCCTCTCCCAGGCCCCCGGTCTGGTGGCACCATGGCCACAAAGGGCAGCGAGGGTGCATGCCCGACGCCTCGGTGCCTGGTGGTACCTGAACCCACTTGGTCGAGTGGCAGCTGCACCGCATCGCCGAGGGGCCGCGGAAGGGTGGAGTCCGTGGTACTGGCGGTGCCGGAGGGCGACGGAAAGGCTTAGACTAGGGACTGCTCTCCACCTTGCGCCCAGTGCCGCCCGCGCTCATTGCGAGTGACCGCTCCCTCGCCTCCAACTTCCAGCAACTCCCAACGCTGGTTCTCCACGTTGTGCACGCAGGCGCCGACAGCCGCCCACAGCACAATCCCGGCGTGGAACCCTGACGCGGCAGGCAATCAGAGAGCGCCGGCTGCACAGCGTCCCTCCCCCGTGCTGAGGGGCGGGGCAAAGGGAGGGGGCTCACGGGAAGGTTGTAGCCTGAGGGCGCCTCCTGGGCAGAGTGGGATGCCTTTCTGGGGTGAAACTTTAGAAGGGTGTCGTTGCCCCTTCGCCCCTCTTTTTTTCCTCCCTGGAATGTCATGGCCATCCACCTCTCTCTAGGAGGGACAGCACGCAACCTAGGGGTGGGCAGTGGCCCCCCAAAAAAACAGCAAAGTGAGGGACGTCCAAAGCATTGCTGGGGACATTGGGGACCAAGCTTGGGCCTGGGAGGAGGGGAACGGTGAACCAAACCTAGTTGAAAAGCCCTTTTGTCTTCAAAACTGCTGTGTAAAAGCCCAAAGTGGAAAACAATCCCGTGGTCTGACCCTTTCAGTCCCCCTCCAGCTGCACCTCAGCCATCCAGGCGGAGCGAGGTGTTCCTGGGTTGGATGCCTGTGGTTGCGGGGAGATGGACTCACCTTTGTTGCGTTAAAATTTAGTTCTTTGGTAGCCACCCGCTCTTATTGAACATCCTGCCTTCCTCCTCAAAGAGATGGTTTCTAAGCATCCCTTCACCCCCTGAGCACAGTCACCCTCAGACTTTTGAATTCTGCATGTCCGCATACCTTCTGGGTGTTGAGGGAGGGTTATATATATGTGTAATTCATTTGCCCCAAACTTCATAAAAGTAATCCATTTGGGCTCTTTGAAAATGCAACATCAACTTTTGTTCAGCAGACGTTTAGAAGAGGAATGCCACAGGAGGGTTCCTAATTCCCCTTGGGAGCTCAAGACTTAAGGGTTTGGCAGTTTGTGATTTGGGTAAAAATAGTGTTTACTTGGAGTTTAACTACATGTTTTAATACTTTTGGTAGAATAGCTCAATAATCCTCACAATTACGCTGTGAGATAGATACTATTATACACCATCGTTCAAATAAATTGAGGCACAGAAAAGTTATGTGATTTGCCCAAGAACACACAACGAAGTAGATTGGAATCCAAGTAACCTACCTCTAGAGCTGACCTTGCCGCTAGACCTTTGTCTTCCTTACACCTAAACCCATTCCAGAAGTTCCCATCAGCTACCATTTGCTTTATGACTAGTCCGGGATCCTGAACAATAGGACAGCACAGATAAGAAGAATACACCCACTTTGGTAAATCGGTCAGTGGGCTTTAGTTTCTTTGAAAATGAGGCAGTTGAACTAATCAATGCAGTCCCTTTCAGCCTAAATTGAGTGGTCGATGTAATCTTAGTTTGGTGGATTCTCAACTAAAACTGAATAGAGGATGGAAGGAAGAATAAGAAAAAAACCTGGACCTTCAGTCAACCTGGGGAAGTGTTCCAGTGGGAATTGTAATCAATTAGAGAGCAACCTATTGAGTTAGGTTCTTATTAAAGAATATTAATTCAAAAATATAGATTTATCTATTAATACAGTATTAGAAAAAAAAATTTTTTCATTTTCTTCACTTTGGAAACATGCAGAGGAAGCATACAGCTGGCAGAGCATACAAACTGAAGGAAAAATTGAAATCCCATTTTAAATCATTAAAGATGTGTGTTGGGAACATACTGCAACCTAGAGTAGGCAGCATGGAGAGACAGTCTCTGCACCACAATGCCCAGCTAACTTTTGTACTTTTTGTAGTTTCAATAATGTCTACAAAAGGAGTTTCCTTAGGCTGAATTTTTATTTTAGTCATACATGACAGAACATAGCCTATATTTAAGCTTACTTCACCTAGAAGCCTTAACAGAGTTTTGTGTTTACAGAAGTAAATAGGGTAATAACTAGTTTTGATCTATTTTGAGCTTTTACAAACTACACAGTAGGAAAAGATTTCAAAAGAGCAAGCAGTAATTATATAAAGATTTTCTAAATGAAAGTTAAGCAAATGAATGTATAACTTATTTGCATTATGGTATTACTTTGTGACACATTTAAAATTATTACTCTGATTGATGATTTTGAAAATTCCAGGCACCGTTAGACTACATCATTCTGTACAGTATTTCTCTAATTCTATACATATTTATCTTTTTTTGGTTAGCATCCACCTGTTAATCAATTAAACAATACTACATTATTCTAGGACAGCAGCCAGGACCTTTGGACTTATGGCATAAAACTACTCTATTACTTTTGTGTAAAATATATTCCACTACTGGTTCCTAGATACTTATGTTGGAGAGTACTTAAGATTGTTCCCTGCAGTTGCTTGAGTGTCACTTAAAAAGAAAAGAAAAAAATTAACTCATGTATATCTGATACAATCCAACAGGAGAGTGGGTCTCCGTGGGGTTCCAGGACCATCTTTATTAGAATCACTCGGGATGCTTTTTAAAAACCCAGATTCTTGGGCAATAGTCAACACATAAAAGAATCAGAATGTGCTATGTCTGAGCCCTACAATCTGCCTTTTATCAGTGTTCATGGGTAATTTCTAAGTACATGGTGAAGTTTAAGAACCATTGCCATGGGCCTTTAATACCTCTCATTTTGTTAAAAACTTCGTTATAATTTGGCAAATGCAAAAATAATTCGCATATGCTGATTCTTATACCAGAACAAGTAATTTAATTAGGTTTTATTCTGTGCTTCTAATTTACAAACAATAAATCCATACTTTTCCTATACTAAATCTGAAGTTAATTCACTAACATTAAATCAGCACTACTAACTATGACAACTAACATTACTAGACCCATTTTATCATTGAAATAAAATAAAAATCAAATGCGCAGGGCCCTTATTGATTGTATGTATAAAAAATATAAATATTCCTGTATATTTCTGAGTAACCATAGTTTCTTACAAATTATAGTTTGTAAGATCTGTGTCCTGGTCAGCACACATCTAAGCCAGCAGAAAGTTATTTGCCCGTTCCTTCAGAAAACTCAGGTTGAATGCTTTAAACACTTGACATTTGAAATTGTGTCTTGTATTTGTGTCTGTTTACTGATTTGCTGTCTGCATCCTGACCCACAAAGTGAGAATGGTATAAGTGCAGGGGCTCTGTCTACCACGGAATCACCAGCACTGAAAATAGTGTCTAGTGGATGCAGAAACTTAACAAATACTTATTAAATAAACAAAAAGAAAGGGAATCATCCCACATTACGACAGTACATAATATGAAATCTTCACCCTAAATCATCAACAAATCTTTGAAACCACAATGTTTATTTTCAATAGTCATTTAATTGTTTCAGTTTGTTTTATTAGCCAAAGTCCGTAGTATCATACTGCCCTTTTATTCTGTTTAGTGCTTGGAAAATATGCAGCAGAGGCTTTTCTTTTATTCTTGTCCCCTAACATTTCTGGGGCTTAGGGGGGAGACAGGAAGGGGAAAATGTTCATGAGTCTTAACTGCTGTATTGCTCTCATAGCTCAAAGGCTACCTTAGAATCATCACATCCTTCCTGAAATATGTTGCCAGCCTGTCCTTGGAAGCAGAGCTCTGATAGCTTTGTCTTAAAGAGTGTCTAATACACTAGACATTTTTTAAAAATCGCTCTGCCTCCTGGGTTTAAGCAATTCTCCTGCCTCAGCCTCCCGAGTAGCTGGGACTACAGGAGCACGCCGCCATGCCTAGCTAATTTTTGTACTTTTAGTAGAGATGGGGTTTTACGTTGTTGACCAGGATAGTCTCGATCTTTAAACATCGTGATCCACCCACCTCAGCCTCCCAAAGTGCTGGAATTATAGGCATGAGCCACCGCGCCCGGCCACAACAAAACATTCTGCCTCTCAGGTTGAAGTGATTTTCCTGCCTAAGCCTCCTGAGTAGCTGGAATTACAGGGGCCCACCACTACACTCAGCTAATTTTTGAATTTTTAGTAGAGACAGGGTTTCCCCATGTTTACCAGGGTAGTCTCCAAAGCCTGACCTTATGATCTGCCTACCTGAGCTGCCCAAAGTACTGGGATTACAGATGTGAGCCACCATGCTGAGCATTTTTTTTTAATTACACTGAAGACTTTTGAAAGGGTTGTGTGTTGTATGAACTCCCTCCTCACCCAATTCTCATGGATGGGAAAATGCTGCTGCTTCATTTTAAAGCTAATGAGCTGCCTGAACAGGAACTTCTAATTAACCATTCAAACTGATTAGCTCACGTCCCTGAAGGCTGGAGAACACGGGAACTGCTATCCCATCTGAATACAATCCAAAGGCAAAAGGCTGTGGCCAAGTTGAAATAATGGGGCAGATAGAAGCGATAAAGACTGGAGCTGGGTGTGGCCCGTACTTCAAGTTAAGCTAAACAAAGGTGTTTGCATGTTTTATATGGGCCAAATAGGAATTCCATAATAGAGAAAAACCATTGATTTTAAGGAGGACGCTGCCCTGAAAAGCTTCCTGCCAGGGGTAAGGAAGAGGCTGCCCAGGACCCCCAGAGGCAGGTGGTAGGAGGGCTCTTAGTGGCTTCCTAGAAACTGTATTACCTGAGGTAGTGAACTGCTGTCAGAGATCCCTACCAGAAGAATTTCTCAGGAACGCATGAGAAAGGGCCCAAAACTGCATGCCTGCTCCTAAAATGTGACACCATAATACAGCTGAACTATTCAATAAGGCCCTATCTGTTCCTCTGTCTCTCCTTTCTCCCTGCCCCTATCCAACCCTAGAAGAGCCAGAAAGCACTGCTAAGAAGTGAGGGTGGATGGTCATAACCAAACACACTTCCCTCCTTTCCCTTCCCACTGTGGGTTTCTCAGGCTGAGGCTGTCACAGAGGAGGAGGGATGAAAATTGTTTTCATTGATATTTTATCATGAACATTTATGAACGTACAGCAAAGATGAAAAAACTTTACAGTGAACACTTTAACTGTATCTTCACCAACTTGGAGTCTTGTTTTATCTCATGTCCATCCATAGATCCATCTTTCTATCCATCCAGTAATCTATTATAGTTTTTAGGCATTTTAAAGTAAATTGCAGACATCAGTAACTCAACGTGCATTAACTAGAATTTGGTACCTTTTTTTTCCTTTTGGTGTAAAGTTTACAAATGATGAAATGCAAAAATTGTAAGTATGTATTTACCAAATTTTGACAAAAGTATACATATGTGTAACCCAAAACTCTATCAAATAAAGAACATTACTATAATCCCTGATATGGTTTGGCTGTGTCCTCACCCAAATCTCTTCTTGAATTGTAGCTCCCAGAATTCCCACGTGTTGTGGGAGGGACCTGGTGGGAGAGAATTTAATCATGGTGACAGTTTCCCCCTTACTGTTCTTGTGACAGTGAATAAGTCTCACAGGAGCTGATGCTTCTATAAGAGGAAAGCCCTTTTGCTTGTTTCTCATTTCTCTCTTGTCTGCCACCATGTAAGATGTCCCTTTGACTTTCTGCCGTGATGATGAGGCCTCCCCAGCCAGGTGCAACTGTGAGTCCCTTAAACCTTTTTTGAATAAAGTACCCAGTATCAGGTATGTCTTTATCAGCAGTGAAAAAACGGACTAATACAATCCCAGAAAGTTTCCTCATGACTTGTCTCAGTCTCCAGCTCTGTACCCTTGGATTTTTTTCATTGTAGACTAAGTTTGCCAACTTTAGAAATTCCACGTAAATTGAATCATGTTGTGATAACCCTATATATAAGGCTCCCTTCAGTCCACAAAATAATTTTTATATTTATCAGTCAGGTTACACATATCAGTATCTCTTTCATTTTTATTGCTGAGTAGTATTTCATGCTATGAAATAACGTAGTTCGCTACCTGATCCTCTATTTGTGGTCACCAGAAATATTTTCAACTTTTGATTATTGTGAGTAAAGCTATTGTGGTCTTCTATAAGTATTTTTATTAACATGTATTTTCACTAATTGGGGTAGATTCCTAACTCGGAAATTTATTATAGATGAGATGTATATTCGTTCTGTAAGAAAATTCCAGAAATTTGACAAAGTAGTTGTACTGTTTTATAGTCCCATTAGCAATAGTTATAGTTGTGCTGTATTCTTGCCAACATTTGGTGTTTAGTCTTTCCCAACCTAGTTATTTTGTGGGGTGTGTAGTAGTATCTCACTGTGGTTTTAATCTGCATTTCCTTGATGTTAACCATTTTGTCCCACTTGTATATTATCTTTGCAAAGTGGCTCCTCAAATTTTTTCCCCTTCTAAACAGTAATTGTTATCTTTTTTTCTTTTAGTTGTTCTGTCATCCAGGCTGGAAGGCAATGGTGCAATCTTGGCTCACTACAGCCTCTGCTTCCTGGGCTCAAGCGATCCTCCCACCTCAGTCTCCCAATTAGCTGATACCAGGCTAACTTTTTGTATTGATATTAGCCAACATACAAGGCTAATTTTTTGTACTTATACTAGGTGTCAGGGTCTCACCATGTTGCCCAGACTAGTCTCAAACTCCTGGCCTTAAGCCATTCATCCTCCTCGGCCTCCCAAAGTACTGGCACTACAGGTGTGAGCCACTGTGCCTAGCCTTATTTTCAGGTTATAAAACTGCTTTCTATATTCTGGAAATCAGGCACTTTACTGAAAATAGATTTATGACCATTTTCTGTCAGGCTGTGGCTTGCATATTCTTTTGTTTAATGTATCTTTTAATTTTCCCAGACACATTTTCTGCATAATTTGTGTTAGTTTTTGTTGTATTTTTCAGATATTTTGTTCGTTTCATCTAAGTTGCAGAATTTGTCACCATGACGTTGTTTATGATAGTCTCTTATTATCCTTTTCACGTCTGCAGGATCTGTAGTGATAGTTTCACTTCGCTTTCACTTCTGATATTTATACTGACCATTTGTGTTTCCTCTCTTTTTTTCATGATCAGAGTAGCTTAAAGTTTATTAATGTTGATATTTTAAAACAACCAGCTTCTTTGCTTTGTTAGTTTTCTCTATTATTTTGTCTGTCTTCAATTTGGTTTATCTCTGCACTTTTACCTTTATTGTTTCCTTCTTACTACTTCGTTGGAGTTTTCTTTGCTCTGTGTGTGTGTGTGTGTGTGTGTGTGTTTTCAATCTTCTTTAGGTGAACATTTACGTCATTGATTTTAGACCTTTCTCTTTTTCTTCTACTGCAGTATAAGCATGTACGGCTATACTTCCCTCTGGGAACTCCCATAGCTGTAATTCATAAGTGTTGGCATGTTGTATTTTGATTATCCCTTAGAATAAAATATTTTATATTCTACCTTTTGATTTCTTCTTGGGCTTGTGTATTATATTTAATCTCCAAGTACTTGGAGCTTTCCTAGTTCTCTTATTGTTAATTTCTGTTTTAATCCTATTGTGGTCAGGTAACATACACTGCATGAATTCAATTTGATTTAATCTATTCAGTCTTGTTTTACGACCTAGCATGTGACCTATCCTAGTGAACACTACATGTACTTGAAACATACAGTATTCTGTGGTTATTGAGTGTTGTCTTCCATTGGTTTGTTTAAGATGGTGGAGAGTGTTGTTCAGGTCATCTGCATCTTGACTAAGATCTTGTCTAGTTTATCTATCAATTGTTTGGGAGATGGGTATTAAAATCACCAATAAAAATTGTGGATTGTTTGTTTATTCCTTTAGTTCAATTTTGTTTTGTGCAAATTGACGCACAAATTATTTTTAATCCATTTTTTTGATGAAATGACTCTTCTGTAATCATGAACTATCCCTCTTTATCTTTGGAAATACTGTTTTGACTTAAGCTTATTTTATTTGGTATTAATATAGCTTCTTCACACTTCCATTACTGACTGTTTGCATAGTATATAATTTTAAATGTACTCATTTAGGGTCAGGTACAGTGGCTCAAACCTGCAATCCCAGCACTTTGGGAGGCTGAGGCAGGTAGATCACTTGAGCTCAAAAGTTTAGGACAAGACTATCCAATGCAGTGAAACCCCAGCTTTATTAAAAATACCCCCACATTTAGCTAGGCGTGGTGGCAGGTTTCTGTATTCCCGGCTACTCAAAAGGCTGAGGCAGGAGAATTGCTCGAACCCAGGAGGCGGAGTTTACAGTGAGCAGAGATTGCACCACTGTACTCCAGCCTGGGAGATAGAGTAGAACACTGTCTAAAAAAAAAATCAAATGTACTTATTTAGACCTACGTATATTTGTCTTTTTTTTTCTATTCAAAGTGTGTATTTCATATACAGCACTGGGTCTTGTGGGTTTTTTAAATCAATTCTGGCAATCTCTGCATTTTAATTGGAGTATGTGGTATGATTCATTAACATTTAACGTTATTAAATATAGATTTATTAGTGGTTGAGTGATGTAATTGGACTCAAGCTTACAATTTAACGGTTTGTTTCATTATTTTGTTTGTTTTTGTTTGCATCCCCTTCCCCACTTCTTGTCCTGTCCCTTTTCTCCTGATGTCTTTTGGACTCTTTAAATACTTTTAAAATTTCATTTTAAAGTATCCATGACTTATTAGATGTAGTGGTTGAATATTCCTTATCTGAATTCCTTGGGACTAGAAGTGTTTTGGATTTTAAACTTTTTTCATATTTTGGAACATTTACATATACATAAAGAGATCTCTTAAAGATATAACTGAAGTCTAAACACAAAATTCACCTATGTTTATGTACACCTCATACACATAACGCAAATAAAATTTTACATATTTTTAGCAATTTTGTGCACGAATCCAAGTTTGTATACATTGAACCATCAGAAAGCACACATATCGCTATCTCAGCCATCGATGTGGATGAATTTCAGATCTTGGAATATTTTGGATTTTGGGGTTTATGGATCAGAGATGCTCAACCTCTACCTGTTTTCATTGTTGATGATTTTATGTGTTAAAATATGTAAAAAAGGGTTAAGTTTTCAGCTGAATGAGATTTTTGAGTTTGGAAATTAAACTAAACAGGATTTTTCTGAAGTTCCAGGATACAGGTGCAGAATGTGTAGGTTTATTATATAGGTATATGTGTACCATGGTGCTTTGCTGCACCTATCAACCGTTCATCTAGGTTTTAAGCTTCACATGCACTAGCTATTTGTCCTAATGGTCTCCCCGTCTCACCCTCCTCTGACCCCCAACTGGCCCCAATGTGTGTTGTTCCCTCCCTGTGTCCATGTGTTCTCACTGTTCGACTCCCAATTATGAGTGAGAAAGTGTGGTGCTTGGTTTTCTGCTCCTGTTTTGAACTAGACAGAATTTCTTAATATTTTAAATTGCTCAGTGAAATAGAAAATATCAAAGATTCTACCCAACAGGTGGGTAAGAATGAGTCCACGTAGCAACTTTGATAAAGTGAAGGGAAATAACAAACCATTTCTGATTGCTCCCTGCCACAGCCAGTGCATTCAATTTTTTTACTGTCCTTTTATTATTTTTTCATTGTTCTTACAGTCATTATTATTTTTCCCCAAATGAAAAAATAAAAGTGGTGGGATTGATAGTGAGGAAACAAAGACTGACAGCTGCCCCTACACCTGAGTTTAACTTTTGAGAAATATAGTCAACATGATGATTTTCACACAGGGCTAGTAGGCCTTCTGCATCTGTTATCATTCCTGTTATGTTGTGGACAGAAAATAAATTTTTCTCTCCACGGGAACCTGTTAGTGATACTTGAGAACAATGTCAACTGTAGACCAAAACCGAATACAAGTGGAAATATTGTTTCATTTTTTTACAGTATTCCTTTTTTAAGACCTGAGATAGGAGGATAAAAAAGGAAAGAACTATTGACATGTGCAACAACATGGCTGAATATCAAAAACATTTTCTTGACTAAAAGAAACCTTACATATGGAGTGATCACAATATAATTCTATTTCTATCAAACTTTAAAATCTGTGCTGAAAAAATATTTAAAAGTATATTTGGGTTCGGGACCGACTAAGAGGAGGCAAAACTGAACTTTCTAGTCTCTGCTGTGATCCAAAACCCATGCTATAAACTTTGTACACAGTATCTCATTTAATCCTCAAAATCACCCTAACAGGTAGTTACTGTCACTTCCCCTGCTTCAAACAGAACATAAAGCTCAGAGAATCCAGGTACTGTGTTTTTTTTGTTTTTTGTTTTTTTTTTTTGAGACGGAGTTTCGCTCATGCCACCCAGGCTGAAGTGCAATGGCGTGATCTCGGCTCACTACAAGCTCCGCCTTCTGGGTTCAGGCAATTCTCGTGCCTCAGCCTCCCAAGTAGCTGGGACTACAGGAACGCACCACCATGCCCAGCTAATTTTTTGTATCTTTAGTAGAGATGGGGTTTCACCATGTTGACCAGGATGGTCTCGATCTCTTGACCTCGTGATCCACCTGCCTCGGCCTCCCGAAGTGCTGGGATTACAGGCGTGAGCCACTATGCCTGGCCCGGTACTGTGTTTTACACCTACTTAGAAGTCACCAATTCCTAAAGTTCTATAAAATGTTCTAAATAAAAATTAATAAAGTAGGCAAAAAAGACCATGTAAATAGCATTTCTACAAATATCTCCTGAGACAATTTTCACATCGATGTCCAAAGACATTTACAAGAATGTTTTCCACAACACTGTTTAAAATAATAGAAAACTACAAGTACCTAAATGTCCATGGAAGAGTTTGATTCTTTCTCTTATTTCCGTATAATGCAATACTGTGCTGATGTAGAGATATCATATTCATTTTTAAAAATTACATTCACCTTCTTCTCATGGATCCAAGGAGATATGTTAGAGAATATCTATTGCATTTGGACATAAACATAAATACAAAGGAAATAGTAGGGGCTCTCTACAAGTGGTTATATATTGGAAGAGGAAGAAGAGAAAAATAAAAGGGATCATGAACTTTGTATATGCTTTGGTAGTGTCTGGTTTGGTATATAACTTGAATTTTTTCATAAATATATTTTACAGTCTGCATAATTACTAGGTAAGAAGACAAGTAAGTCACTTTAGTAAAAGTTTTCCAATTACTGCAACTGATTTCTACAGCCAGAATGTTCCCAGAACCTGAAAAGAGGAAGCACTATAAATGGAAGTCAGAAATACTGACACTGGAGGGCCAGAGCTGGAGAGGGTGGATCTAATGCAGCAAATCCATCAGCAGTTCTCCTCGCCATCTTTGAGAAACCTCACAATTTTCCGTGCTTAATAAATGAGTTAAATTGAAAACAAATCCATGACAGTGGTGCATGAGAAAGGTTACATGTGTCCCGAATAATAAAGTCTGCGCACAATATAAATTAAAACATACCATTTTACATTCATAAGATTGACAAACAAAAAGTAAAAGCCTAGGAATATCAAGTGAAGCCAAACACAAAACAAGTTTCCCCACATTTCCTGTGGGAATACAAATTGTTACAACTACTTTAAACAATTGGAAATTCATAGTAAAAATGAAGACAAGCCTCTCCTACAATTTACCAATCCCTCTTCTGGGAACACAGTAAGAGAGATTCTTCCCAAGAAACCTGTAAACAAATGTATATGGCACTATGCATGTAATTGTACATCGTGGTATTTCCATATGGTAAAGTATTATTCGGCAGGGAAAGTAAGTAGACCAGAGGTAGACATTTCAATATCAATAAGTTTTAGAAAAATAAAATGGAGTATAGGAAGCTGCAACTATATCTGTAATGCTTTGTTTTGCCAGGAAAATAAAGGGACACGTGGGGAGGGCCAAGGACAACAAAAACTAAACAAACTGAAACACACGCAGAAAAATACTCATATTTTAAAATTTTCCATTGCTGCTTATATTATTTTCTGTCTTTTCTATACGCTTGAAGTACTTGATAATAAAGAAAATATAAAAGGCATAGGAAAAAGTATTCTGAGAAAATACATCGAAAGGTTTATGGTTATTAGATTTGGTAAGATTTTAAATGACTTTAATTTTCTTTGTTATATCTCTCTATATGTCCTAGTCATACCATATTAAATGTGTATTTCATTTATGACAATAAAAATGTATTATTTAAAAACTCATATATATGCAGTTTTATCTGACATATGATGAAACTCTACAAAACATAGATTCAGCAAAAATACTGAGAAAAAGAACAAAAATAATGATATTAAGAGTTGTTGACTTTTGGATGGAGCTATGAGTGACTTTACATTTATCTCTAAACTCGGTTTTTCTATAGTGGGCAAATAAAATATTTGTGAAAGCTAGATTAAATAGAAAGCTATAGGTTTTAAATGAAAAGGAATTCAAATAATTTTCCAGCATGATAAAATGTTCATATTTCTAAATATGAACTACTTTACAAAAGCACCAGTGATTTTAAAGAAACATTAGGTGATTTTTAAAGGAAGTCATTTATGATACTGCAGTTTATAGTGATACTGAGTGTTTGCTAGCTCCACTAATCAGGATATTAAGTTAATAGTATATAATATGCCATAAAGAAATTATATGAGCAGAGGTTTCTGCAAAAGGAGAACACAATGATTTTAAGTGGGCTGGTGACCTGAATTTCTTCCAGTGAGGGGAAACATCAGAGTCATTTGATCAATGAAGTGCCTTTTATAAATCTTCAGGAAATCTTCTATGAAGGCTTTAAGAAGATGGATTTCTTATCACTTCTGATGTATGTTCCCATGAAATTTTTACCATTGCCACCATGGGCCTGCCCAGCCTAAAAGATGGAAACTGTGAGTCCAGCCCACTGACGCCCACCATCAGTAAGAAGATTGCACACTGAGGAGGCCATGACCAGCCTGCTGACTGAAATCTATAATGTAAAAGGATGATGCTGCTCCAGCAATCCTGAAACCCTGCCCTAGGATCAATGCAAAGTGGTGTCAACCTTAGAATTTCAATATGCCTAGGCAGATAGTTATCTTTAAATATAAGAACAGTATCATTTTCCGGGGAAACCAAAAGAATCCAGAAAAATTCTACAGTAGTCTACTCTGCCCTTCCTCCCCGTTCCATCTTGTTAGTAACAGCCAAATCCAGGCACAAAGATGTCCTAACTTCTACACCTGAGGTTGCCCACAACGTGTGCTAGGTGACGCATCTTATAGAGCACATATGCAAACAATTATGGGATCTGAAAAACAATAACTCAAGCAGAAAAATCAGGAATTCGTGCCCCTAAGTGAACCAGTGGGGAAAAAAGGAGGCTTAGGGAGTTTAAGCAACTTTCCCCAGTAGCTGATAAGTTACGGTGGCCTTAGACAAGCTGACAAGAGTGGTAGCAAAAAGGCTTCAAGGATTACAAATTGTTCTACTATAAGGTTTTAAAAAGGTTTCAAAGGCAAAGAAGAGCAAAGGAAGCCATGAATTTTACAATCTACATATTTTTAGCCCTTTCTCTTTTGCTTTTCTTGGGTAAACTAATTAGACCCTGCAAACACATTCCCACCCACAATGTTGTCTCCATTGCTTTAGGGCCTCACCTCTGAGCAGCCAGAGGAAATGCAGCTGACCCCTTATCTAGTTAACAACCTTTTATACTCTGCCCTTTCGCTTTGCTTTCTCCATGCCAACATAAGACATACAAAGATTCTTCTGCCTCCAAGATGCTGCAGCTTTCTTCTCAGCTAGTTACCCCCAGCTAAAAATAACTTCCACATACTCAGAGATATATGGCAATCAAGCAACAAAGTGCCCCTTTTGCCAATGACATGTTTTTAAAAAATATGTTCAATGAGAGGCTCTTTGAAAATTATTCACTTTTTTCTGAGTTGCAAAGGAAAACGAAAGGCAAATTATGGCTCTATAAGCAACTGTTTGCACAGATCCCATTAATTCGCCATCCACAGGGCTATTGACAACTAGCTCTTTTCTCTTGTCATTTCGCTTACCAGGCAGAAATGATTACAAACTTAATTTCTTTGGGGGGTTATTTAGGTTAGAGAGGGCCCCTTGATAATGCAGAAGTCATAACGGCCACCAGAGACAGGAGAACAATAGCTCCCAGTGCTTCCACAATGGAGAGAGAGATAACTGAATGTCATATTCGGAAGAAATTCAAACCATCATTGATTTTTTCAGATGAAAAAACTGAGGCTCAAAGAGGTTAGGGGGTTAACCAAAGTCAGTCAGTGTTTTAGTTTGCAGCAAAGCTGAAAGCAGGCGCTAAGCATTGCAACACCTGGTGTCTTCCTTCCTCCCCTCCATCCTGCTGCTAGTAGTGTCAGTGGCAGATACAAGCCAGTTCAAGGAAATGTGGCCTCAGCGAGGAGTACTAAGGACCAAGCACCAATGCATCTTGCCATTTACAACAAATTCCTTAATTACAAGGCTTCATTTATTCACAGAAGCTGCCTCTTTTGTACACACACACACACACACACACACACACACACACACACACACACAGTGTGACAGAGATAATTTATCATTATCTGAACGCACTCAGGGTGGTCAATTTCAGCCAGAGTGAAAAACAGAGAAAGGCAGGGTCAAGGGCACTATAGAAATAGCTGTTCCTGCTTCACTTTTCAGCCCTCCTTCCCCTCCCATCAGCCCACTTTCATTACTTTTCTCTTTGATGCAAAATTTGAAAATCTTGGTCAGGCAGCTCTGCTTATCAGTGGGTTCTGAATAACCCACTTTTATCAAACTTCATCTGATGGACCCAAAATATATTTGATCTTAGCAAAAAGTACCCTTATCAGTCCTAAAATGACACTGTCCCAAAGTGAATAGTGTTAGCAGCCAACTCTCTAGAACCAGAAAGAAGTATGTTTAAATCCTCAATCCATCACTTTCTAGCCATGCTGTCATGTCCAACTCATTCTTCTTAAACAATATCTCACTAAGCACACTAGACTGTAGAAATGCACACAGATAGGGCCTTACCTTTTCTGGCTTTATTCCTGTGAGGCAGCAGTGGACACTAACATATCTGTCACTCCAGTTAATGTAAAGGTTTAACTGGTACAAGTGCTGTGCAGGCAGGTCTCTGGAACAATGAGAGCACCCAGGAGAAGGCTTTGCTTTAGTTACAAAGGTCAGGAAAGGTTTCCCCTAGGGAGGGACCGAGATCAGAAGCATGAGTGGGCAGTAAGTGGGCAAAGTAAGGACGATCTGGCATTCCTGGCAAATATGTGGTGCAGGGGGACCTGGACCTTGGACAGTACAAGATGCTGAGTCTTTGCAGTGCAGAGCACAGAGGAGGGGCACGCCATGAGGACAGAGAAATGGAAAGAAGACTGTGGCCGTGGTGAGGAGGTTTGTCCTCATTCTAAGAAGGACTGGGAGGTATGGGGCATGGTCTGACTTATGTGGAGGACAGACTGGAGACAACATGGACACAGACACACAGGTGGAAGGCCAGGAGGAAATCCACAGAAGGGCTGCAATGAGAATTTTAATGGAAAGAAAAAACAGAAGCTAAGGGATATTTAAGAACTAAAATCAGCAGGCCTGAATGGTAAGTTGGATATGAGAAGTGAGAGAGAAAGGGATAAACCAGAGCTCACTCATAGGACTTTGGCTTGTGTGACTGGATAGGTGGTGGCACCATTTTCTAAAAACCAGAATGGAAGAAGGAGCAGACTAGTGACTTAAACCTCATAGCCTCAGTTTTCTCATCTGTAAAATGGGAATAGTCCTACATATATCACAATGTTTTTGAAAGCATTAGAAAATATTCCTAGAAAATGAAGCCTTCATACAAAGCGGTGTATGTTTCTCCCCCAAATAAGTGGGACCTATTCTTATAGGCTTCTTTTTCTTGATCTGATTGGAAACTCAGGATCTCAGATATTCATTTCTTTTCATCCTCTTCTCTGATGGCTCTACCAAATTGCTGGTTTACTGATCTCATCACCCTAAACAACGTATAGTACTCCATACTAGTCAAATAGGCAAGTTGGCAATTGCTCTTCTGAACAAATTATTGTAAATGTCACTGCTACAGTGCAGCTCATAGTGGCTAACTTGGCTGTTCAAGGGAAAAATTCTTGCAAATGCAGCTCTTATTATTTGCCAAATGTTCATGCACAAATACATTTATTTTACCAAGAGCGTAGTGTTGGGTAATTTAAGGAGAATGGGAAAACACCACTCACAATTGAAGAGGCAAAATAGCATACATACAGCACTCCAGAGCTTGCAAACCCCTTCATATACACTATACCAATGGTACCTCACACTGACTGCGGAGAGGCTGAGATGACGAGAAAGGGCAGGTATATTTATGATTATTTTTACAAGTAAGGTTAACTTAGACAAAGTAACTCTTTCCAGGTCACAACTCAAGGAAGTAATACATTTCTGTGATGAAAATACAAGTCTTGAGGATTCTGATTTTATCATGTGTCTATCAAAATACCCCACCTGCCAACGTTAAGCCATACAATGTAGAACATAAAAACCATACAGCCTCTGAAACAGAGGAGAGGGGCGAAATCAAAACTCATTTGAACTTAGATAATCATATTTTATCAATTCATTATTAGTCCACTATTATCATTGTGGTCGTCATTAATAGACAAGACGTGTTGAGCAACTACTACCTGCCAGACCAAATAGGAAGGACTTCATCTGTGCTGTTTCACTGAACCTTTACTTTCAACAAAGGTGCTCTTAAAAATCAGAATTATGAATGTACAGATGAGAAAATGGAAGCCGAGAAGGCTTGAGTTGCCTAAACCTGCTCCTAAATCCTAGCCTTTTGCCAAGGCCACTCTACTAGACTTGCTTCTGTGGGATCTATTGTATTCATAGTCAAATACCAATAAGGCCAAGACAATGAGTACTTTTGAGTTCTTCTGGGTTTTGGGGAAAATTTAAACAATGTCTCCCAATCTCCTGAATGCATTTAATGTATTCCGCAGATTCGATAAGCGAACAGGCATGAACGCTTATCTGAGATGATACCACTCTAGTTTCACTCTAACAGTACATTTTGTGTAGAATATTTCTATCTCAAATGCTGATCCTCATTCTGTTACTTACTGGCTGTATATCGTTGGACAAGTGGCTTAGCAGCTCAGACACTCAATTTAATAGTCTGCGAAGTAGGGTTGACGATAGTTCCAATAGTAAAATAAAAGTGGAACCATCTGCAGAAAGCACTTGACATGGTTTCTAGAACATGGTTAGTAAGCCACACATATTAACTATGATTATTTTTTATTTTGAGGATCCTTGTGACCACAGAATAGAGGTTAGCTACATTCTACATAGAGGAAACTGGTTCTAAGATATAAAGTGTTTTGTGTAAATTCACCCAGTTTGATAGAATAAAGATAAGGAAGCACGTCTCCTAAATGTGACAGAGAAAATTTTTGTTACTAAAATCTTCAGCAACTCTCTGAGGAGGTGGGTCTTGGTAGCTGAAGAATTCTGAAAGTAGAAGTGGACAGAAGCTAAAATGCTCATCGGGAAAAGATAAGAAATCAAGACACCTGAACATGATTCAATAGTGAGCAAAGAGAAAAACAGGGGAGAGGGAGAATATGTTCAAAGGGATTTGAGAAATTTGCTCCCCACACACAATGTAAATTACTATGAAAATACTGTTAGAAAAAATATACAAGGCCCTTTTCTACACTATTTTAAAGTATATACACCGTCTCAATATTGGCTGTCTTGTAAAATACAAAAATTCTATTTTTATGCAGTTACAGAAAATATAAATACTCTAATTTAACCTTAAAAAATTTACTCTGAAGACACTCTGATAGAAAAAATATACAATGCAATTTTCTACTCTGTTTTAAAGTATATGCACCGACTCAATATTCTCTATCTTGTAAAATATGAAAATTCTAATTTTATGCGGTTACAGAATACATACATACTCATTTTAACACAAATGTTAAACACAAAATTACTAAAAATATTAATATTCTCTTTTTACCCCAACGTTAAAAACAAAATTGTTCTGACAATACTCTGTTGGAAAAAATATACAATGCTCTTTTCTATTCTGTTTTAAGGTATATACACCATCTCCATATTCCCTCTTGTAAAACATGAAAATTCTATTATTACGTGGATAGAGAAAATGTAAGTATTTCCATTGACTTCAATGTTAAAAACCAAATTACTCTAAAGACACTCTGTTAGAAAAAAATACACAATGCTTTTTTTTACTATCTTTCTTAGTATATACACAATCTCAATATTCTCCCACATGTAAAATACAAAAATTCTAAATTTACGTGGTTAGACACAAATATAAATATTCTCTATGCACCCCAATGTATAAAACAAAATTGCGTGGAAGATACTCTGTTAGAAAAAAAATACAATGCTCTTTTCTACTCTCTTATGGTGTATATATACCATGTCAATATTCTCTCTCATGTAAAATACTGAAAATCTAAATTTACGCTGTTAGAAATAAATATAAATATCCTCTATGTCCCAGAATGATATAAGCAAAATTGCTCAAAAAATAATCTGTTAGAAAAAATATACAATGCCCTCTCCTACATTCTTTTGGAGTATATACACTATCTCAATATTCTTTGTCATGTAAAATACAAAAACTCTAAATTTACGTGAATAGAAAAACATATAAATATTATATATTTACCCAAATGCTGAAAGCAAAATTGCTGTAATGATAATCTGTATGAAAAAATATACAATGCCCTTTTCTACACTCTTTTGGAGTATATACACCAAATCAATATGCTCTCTCATGTAAAATATTAAAATTCTAAATTTACCAGATAAAAAAATATATAAATATCATCTATGTACCACAATGTTAAAAGCAAAATTGCTCTAAAGTAAATCTGTTCCAAAAAATATACAACACCCTTTTCTACTCTGTTTTGGAGTATATACACCAACTCAATATGCTCTCTCATGTAAAATACCGAAATTCTAAATTTACGCAAATCAACAAAAATCTAAATATTATCTAGGCACCCCAATGGTGAAAGCAAAATTTCTCTGAATATAATCTGTTAGAAACAATATACAATGCCCTTTTATATTCTGTTTTGAAGTATATACACCAACTCAATATGCTGTCTCATGTGAAATACCGAAATTATAAATTTACGCGAATAAAAAAAAATCTAAATATTATCTAGGCACCCCAATGTTGAAAGCAAAATTGCTCAGAATGTAATCTGTCAGAAAAAATATACAATGCCCTTTTCTACTCTGTTTTGCAGTATATACACCAACTCAATATGCTCTCTCATGTAAAATACCGATATTCAAATTATACCCGAATCGAAAGAAATCTAAATATTATATAGGCACCGCAATGTTAAAAGAAAATGGCTCTAAATATAATCTGTCAGAAAAAATATACAATGCCATTTTCTACTCTGTTTTGGAGTATATGTATAAACCAACTCAATATGCTCTCTCATGTAAAATGCGGAAATTCTAAATTTACGATAATCGAATAAAATTTAAATATTATCTAAGCACCCCAATGTTAAAAACAAAACTGTTCTGAATATAATCTGTCAGAAAAAATATACAATATTCTATTCTACTCTGTTTTGGAGTATATACACCAACTCAATATGCTCTCTCATGTAAAATACCGAAATTCTAAATGTATGAAAATCGAAAAAAATCTAAATATTATCTAGGCACCCCAATGTTAAAAGCAAAATAGCTCTGAATATAATCTGTCAGATAAAATATACAATGCCCTTTTCTACTCTGTTTTGGAGTATATACACCAAATCAATAAACTCTCTCACGTAAAATACCAAAATTCTAATTTTACATGAATCGAGAAAAATCTAAATATTATCTAGGCACCCCAATGTTAATGGAAAAATTTCGCTAAATATAATCTGTCAGAGAAAATATACAATGCCCTTTTCTACTATGTTTGGGAGTATATACACCAACTCAATATGCTCTCTCATATAAAATACCGAAATTCTAAATTTACGCGAATCGAAATAAATTTAAATATTATCTGGGATCCCCAATGTGAAAAGCAGAATTGCTCTAAATATAATCTGTCAGAAAAAATATACAATGCCCATTTCTACTCTGTTTTGAAGTATATACACCAAATCAATATGCTCTCTCATGTAAAATACCGAAATTCTAAATATACGCGAATCGAAAGAAATCTAAATATTATCTAGGCACCCCAATTTAAAAAGCAAAATTTCTATGAATACAATCTGTCAGAAAAAATATACAATGCCCTTTTTTACTTTGTTTGGGAGTATATACACCAACTAAATATGCTCTTTCATGTAAAATACCGAAATTCTAAATATACGCTAATCGAATAAAATATAAATATTATCTAGGCATCCCAATGTTCATAGAAAAATTGCTCAGAAAATAATCTGTCAGAAAAAATATAGAATACCCTTTTCTAATCTGTTTTGGAGTATACACATCAACTAAATATGCTCTCTCATGTAAAATACAGAAATTCTGATTTTACGTAAATCGAAAGAAATCTAAATATTATCTAGGTCCCCCAAGGTAAAAAGGAGAATTTCTCTGAATATAATCTGTCAGAAAAAATATACAACGCCCTTTTCTACTCTGTTTTGGAGTATATACACCAACTCCATATGCTCTCTCATGTAAAATACAGAAATTCTAATGTTACCCAAATCGAAAAAATCAAAATATTATGTAGGCACCCCAATTGTAAAAACAAAATTGCTCTGAATATAATCTGTCAGAAAATATATAAAATGCCCTATTCTACTCTGTTTTGGAGAATATACACCAACTCCATATGCTCTCTCATTTAAAATACAGATATTCCATATTTAAGCGAATCGAAAACAATCTAAATATTATCTAGGCACCACAATGTTAAAAGCAAAATTGCTCTGAATATAATCTGTCAGAAAAAATATACAATTCCCTTTACTACTCTGTTTTTAGTATATACACCAACTCAATATGCTCTCTCCTGTAAAATACAGAAATTCTAATTTTACATGAATCGAAAAAATGAAAATATTATGTAGGCACCACGATGTTAAAAACAAAATTGCTCTGAATATAATTTGTCAGAGAAAATAAACAATGCCCTATTCTACTCTGTTTTGGAGTATATACACCAACTCTGTATGCTCTGAAATGTAAAATACAGAAATTCTAATTTTACGTGAATCGAAAAAAATCTAAATATTATCTAGGCACCCCAATGTTAAAATCAAAATTGCTCTGAATATAATCTGTCAGAAAAAATATACAATGCCTTATTTTACTTTGTTTTGGAGTATATACAACAACTCAGGATGCTCTCTCATGTAAAATACCGAAATTCTAATTTTACCCGAATCGAAAATAATCTAAATATTATCTAGGCACCCCAGTGTTAAAAAAAATTGCTCTGAATACAATTTGTCAGAAAACATATACAATGCCATTTTCTACTCTGTTTTGGAGTATATACAGCAACTCAACATGCTCTCTCATGTAAAATACGGAAATTCTAATTTTAGGTGAATCAAAAAAATCTAAATAATATCTAGGCTCCCCAAAGTTAAAAGAAAATGGCTCTGAATATAGTCTGTTAGAAAAAATATACAATGCCTTATTTTACTTTGTTTTGGA
Organism: Callithrix jacchus; assembly: GCF_049354715.1. Lineage (NCBI taxonomy): Eukaryota > Metazoa > Chordata > Mammalia > Primates > Cebidae > Callithrix > Callithrix jacchus. Next base: position 109,512 of record NC_133510.1, read on the forward strand.
GTATATACAACAACTCAGGATGCTCTCTCATGTAAAATACCGAAATTCTAATTTTACCCGAATCGAAAATAATCTAAATATTATCTAGGCACCCCAGTGTTAAAAAAAATTGCTCTGAATACAATTTGTCAGAAAAAATATACAATGCCCTCTTCTACTCTGTTTTGGAGTATATACACCAACTCCATATGCTCTCTCATGTAAAATACAGAAATTCTATATTTAAGCGAATTGAAAAAATCTAAATATTATATAGGCACCCCAATGTTAAAAGCAATATTGCTCAGAATATAATCTGTCAGAAAAAATATACAGTGCCCTTTTATACTCTGAAATGTAGATTATACACCAACTCAATATGCTCTCTTATAAAATACAGAAATTCTAATTTTACGCGAATCGAAAAGAATCTAAATAAAATCTAGGCACCCCAAAGTTAAAAGAAAATGGTTGTAAATATAGTCTCTAAGAAAAAATATAGAATTTCTTATTCTTCTCTGTTTTGGGGTATATACACCAACACAGTATGCTCTCTCATGTAACATACTAAAATTCTAATATTAGGTGAATCAAAAAAAAAAATCTAAATATTATCTAGGCACCCCAATGTTAGAAGCAAAATTGCTCTGAATGTAATCTGTCAAAAAAATATACAATGCCCTATTCTATTCTGTTTTAAAGTATGTACACCAACTCCATATGCTCTGTCATGTAAAATATAGAAATTCTAATTCTACCCGAATCGAAAAAATCTAAATATTATCTAGGCACCCCAATGTTGAAAACAAAATTGCTCTGAATATAATCTGTCAGAGAAAATACACAATGCCCTATTCTACTCTGTTTTGGAGTATATACACCAACTCAATATGCTCTCGCATGTAAAATACCGACATTCTAATTTAGGCGAATAAAAAAAAATCTAAATAATATCTAGGCGCCCCAAAGTTAAAAAAAAATGGCTCTGAATATAGTCTGTTAGAAAAAATATACAATGCCTTATTCTACTCTGTTTTGGAATATATACAATAACTCAGTATGCTCTCTCATGTAAAATACAGAAATTCTAATTTTACGTGAATCGAATAAAATCTAAATATAATATAGGCACCCCAATATTAAAAACAAAATTGCTCTGAATAAAATCTGTCAGAAATAATATACAATGCCCTTTTCTACTCTATTTTGTAGTATATACACCAACTCAATATGCTCACTCATGTAAAATACAGAAATTCAAATTTTACGCAAATCGAAAAAAATCTAAATAAAATCTCGACGTCCCAAAAATAAAACATAATGGCTCTGAATATAGTCTGTTAAAAAAAAAATACATCGCCTTATTCTACTCTTTTTTGAAGTACATACACCAACTCAGTGTGCTCTCTCAGGTAAAATACAGAAATTATAATTTTACGTGAATCAAAAATAATCTAAATATTATCTAGGCATCCCAAAGGTAAAAGCAAAATTGCTCTGAATATAATTTGTCAGAAAAAATATACAATGCCCTATTCTACTCTGTTTTAAAGTATATACACGAACTGAATATGCACTCTCATGTAAAATACAGAAATTCTATATTTAAGCGAATCGAATAAAATCTAAATATTATCTAGGCACCCCAATGTTAAAAGCAAAATTGCTGTTAATAAAAATCTGTCATAAAAAATATACAATGTCCTTTTCTACTCTGATTTGGAGTATATACACCAACACAATATGCTGTCTCATGTAAAATACAGAAAGTCTAATTTTAGGCGAATCAAAAAAGATCTAAATAATATTAGGCACCCAAAAGTTAAAAGAAAATGGCTCTGAATATAGTCTGTTAGAAAAAATATACAATGCCTTATTCTACTCTATTTTGGAGTATATACAGCAACTCAGGATGCTCTCTCATGTAAAATATAAAAATTCTAATTTTTCCCGAATCGAAAATTCTAAATATTATCTAGGCACCTCAATGTTAAATACAAAATTTCTCTGAATATAATCTGTCAGAAAAAATATACAATGCCCTTTTCCACTCTGTTTTGCAGTAAATACACCAACTCAATATGCTCTCTCATGTAAAATACCGAAAATCTAATTTTACGTGAATCGAAATAAATCAAAATGATATCTAGGCGCCCCAAAGTTAAAAGAAAATGGCTCTGAATATAGTCTTTTAGAGAAAATATACAATGCTTTATTCTACTCTATTTTGGAGTATATACACCAACTCAGTGTGCTCCCTCATGTAAAATACGGAAATTCTAAATTTTCCTGAATCGAAAATATCTAAATATTATCTAGGTACCCCAATGTTAATAACAAAATTGCTCTGAATACAATCTGTCAGAAAAAATATACAATGTCTTATTCTACTCTGTTTTGGAGTATATACACCAAGTCAGTAAGCTCTCTCATGTAAAATACTGAAATTCTAATTTTACCCGAATCGAAAAATATCTAAATATTATCTAGGCACCCCAATGTTAAAAGCAAAATTGCTCTGAATATAATCTGTCAGAAAAAATATACAATGCTCTTTTCTACTCTGTTTTGTAGTATATACACTACCTCAATATGCTATCTCATGTAAAATACCGAAATTCTAATTTTACGCAAATCGGAAAAAATCCAAATAATATCTAGACGCCCCAAAGTTAAAAGAAAATGGCTATGAATATACTCTGTTAGAAAAACTATACAATGAAATATTCTACTCTGTTCTGGAGTATATACATCAACTCAGTATGCTCTCTCATATAGAATAGAGAAATTCTAAATTTACGTGATTGGAAAAAGATATAAATATTATCTAGGCAGCCGAATGTTAAAAGCAAAATTGCTCTGAATATAATCTGTCATAAAAAATATACAATGCCCTTTTCTACTCTGTTTTGGAGTATATACACCAACTCAATATGCTCTCTCAGGTAAAATACGGAAATTCTAATTTTACGTGAATCGAAAAAAGTCTAAATAATATCTCGGCGCCCCAAATTTAAAATAAAATGGCTCTGAATATAGTCTGTTAGAGAAAATATACAATGCCTTATTCTACTCTGTTTTGGAATATATACACCAACTCAGTATGCTCTCTCATGTAAAATACAGAAATTCTAATTTCACCCGAATCGAAAAAATCTAAATAATATCTAGGCACCCCAATGTTAAAAACAATATTGCTCTGAATATAATCTGTCAGAAAACATATGCAATGCCCTATTCTACTTTGTTTTGGAGTATATAATCCAATTCAGCATGCTCTCTCAGGTAAAATACCGAAATTCTAATTTTACGTGAATCGAAATAAATCTAAATATTATCTAGGAACCCGAATGTTAAAAGGAAAATTGCTCGGAATACAATGTGTAAGAAAAAATATACAATGACCTATTCTACTCTGTTTTGGAGTATATACACCAAATCAATATGCTCTCTCAGGTAAAATACCGAAATTATAATTTTACACTAATCGAAAAAACCTAAATCATATCTAGGCACCCCAAAGTTAAAAGAAAATGGCTATGAATATATTCTCTTAGAAAAAATATACAATCCTTTATTCTACTCTGTTTTGGAGTATATAAATTAACTCAGTATGCTCTCTCATGTAAAATACCAAAATTCAAAATTTACACGATTCGAAAAAATTTAAATATTATCTAGGCACCCTAATGTTAAAAACAAACTTGCTCTGAATATAATCTGTCAGAGAAAATATATAATGCACTATTCTACTCTGTTTTGGAGTACATACACCAACTCCATATGCTCTCTCATGTAAAATACAGAAATTCTATATTTAAGCGAATCGGAAAAAATCTAAATATTATCTAGGCACCCGAATGTTAAAAGCAAAATTGCTCTGAATATAATCTGTCAGAAAAAATATACAATGCCCTTTTCTACTCTATTTTCGAATATATACACCAACTCAATATGCTCTCTCAGGTAAAATACAGAAATTCTAAGTTTACGCGAATCGAAAAGTCTAAATAATATCTAGGTGTCCGAATTTAAAAGAAAATGGCTCTTAATATAGTCTGTTAGAGAAAATATACAATGCCTTAATCTACTCTGTTTTTGGAGTATATACACCAACTCAGTATGCTCTCTCATGTAAAATACAGAAATTCTAATTTCACCCGAATAGAAAAAATCTAAATATTATCTAGGCACCCCAATGTTAAAAATAAAATTTCTCTGAATATAATCTATCATAAAACATATGCAATGCCCTATTTTACTGTGTTTTTGAGTATATAAACAAACTCAGTATGCTCTCTCATGTAAAATACCGAAATTCTAAATTTACGTGAATCGAAATAAATCTAAATATTATATAGGCAACCGAATGTTAAAAGCAAAATTGCTCTGAATACAATGTCTCAGAAAAAATATACAATGACCTATTCTACTCTGTTTTGGAGTATATAAACCAACTCAATATGCTCTCTCACGTAAAATAACGAAATTCTAATTTTACGAGAATCGAAAAAAATCTAAATAATATCTATGCGCCCCAAAGTTCAAAGAAAATGTCTCTGAATATAATCTGTTAGAAAAAATATAGAATGCCTTATTCTACTCTGTTTTGGAGTATATACACAAACTCAGTGTGGTCTCTCCTGTAAAATAGAGAAATTCTAATTTTACGTGAATCTGAAAAAATCTAAATATTATTTAGACACCCCAAAGTGAAAAGCAAAATTGCTCTGAATATAATCTGTCAGAAAAAATATAAAATATTTTATTCTACTTTGTTTTAAAGTATATACACCAACTCAATATGCTCTTTAATGTAAAATACAGAAATTCTTTATTTAAACGAGGAGAGAAAAATCTAAATATTATCTAGGCACTCCAATTTTAAAAGCAAAATTGGTCTGAATATAATCTGTCAGAAAAAATATACAATGCCCTTTTCTACTCTGTTTTGTAGTATATACACTACCTCAATATGCTAGCTCATGTAAAACACCGAAATTCTAATTTTACGCAATTCGAAAAAAATGCAAATAATATCTAGGCGCCCCAAAGTTAAAAGAAAATGACTATGAATATACTCTGTTAGAAAAACCATACAATGCCTTATTCTACTCTGTTTTGGAGTATATACACCAACTCAGTATGCTCTCTCATATTGAATACCGAAATTCTAAATTTACATGACTGGAAGAAAATCCAAATATTATCTAGGCACCCGAATGTTAAAAGCAAAATTGCTCTGAATATAATCTGTCAGAAAAAATATACAATGCCCTTTTCTACTCTGTTTTCGAGTATACACCAACTCAATATGCTCTCTCAGGTAAAATACAGAAATTCTAATTTTACGCGAATCGAAAAATGTCTAAATAATATCTAGGTGCCCCAAATTTAAAAGAAAATGGCTCTGAATATAGTCTGTTAGAGAAAATATACAATGCCTCATTCTACTCTGTTTTGGAGTATATACACCAACTCAGTATGCTCTCTCATGTAAAATACAGAAATTCTAATTTCACCCGAATCGAAAAAATCTAAATATTATCTAGGCACCCCAGTGTTATAAACAAAATTTCTCTGAATATAATCTGTCAGAAAACATATGCAATGCCCTATTTTACTGTTTTGGAGTATATAAACCAACTCAGTATGCTCTCTCATGTAAAATACCGAAATTCTAATTTTACGTGAATCGAAATAAATCTAAATATTATATAGGCAACCGAATGTTAAAAGCAAAATTGCTCTGAATACAATGTGTCAGAAAAAATATACAATGCCCTTTTCTATTCTGTTTTGGAGTATATACACCAACTCAATATTCTCTCTCATATAAACTACTGAAATTCTAATTTTACGAGAATCAAAAAAAATATAAATAATATCTATGCGCCCCAAAGTTCAAAGAAAATGTCTCTGAATATAGTTTGTTAGAGAACATATAGAATGCCTTATTCTACTCTGTTTTGGAGTATATATACAAACTCAGTATGCTCTCTCCTGTAAAATAGAGAAATTCTAATTTTACGTGAATCTGAATAAATCTAAATACAATCTAGACACCCAAAAGTTAAAAGCAAAATTGCTCTGAATATAAACTGTCAGAAAAATTATACAATACCTTCTTCTACTCTGTTTTGGAGTATATAAAAAAACCCAATATGCTCTTTAATGTAAAATACAGAAATTCTATATATAAGCGAGGAGAGAAAAATCTAAATATTATCTAGGCACTCCAATTTTAAAAGCAAAATTGCTCTGAATATAATCTGTCAGAAAAAATATAAAATGCCCTATTCTACTCTGTTTTGGAATATATACACCAACTCAGTATGCTCTCTCATGTAAAATATCGAAATTCTAAATTTACCCGAATCGAAAAAAATCTAAATATTATCTAGGGACCCGAAGTTTAAAAGCAAAATTGCTCTGAATATAATCTGTCAGAAAAAATATACAATGCCCTTTTCTACTCTGTTTTGGAGTATATACACCAACTCAATATGCTCTCTAAGGTAAAATACGGAAATTCTAATTTTACGTGAATCGAAAAAAGTCTAAATAATATCTCGGCGCCCCAAATTTAAAATAAAATGGCTCTGAATATAGTCTGTTAGAGAAAATATACAATGCCTTATTCTACTCTGTTTTGGAATATATACACCAACTCAATATGCTCTCCCTTGTAAAATACCGAAATTCAAATTTTACACGAATCGAAAAAAATCTAAATAATATCTAGGTGCCCGAAAGTTAAAAGATAATGACTCTGAATACAGTCTGTTAGGAAAAATATACAATGCCTTTTTCTACTCTGTTTTGGAGTATATACACCAACTCAGTATGCTCTCTCATGTAAAATACCGAAATTGTAATTTTATGTGAATCGAAAAAAATCTAAATATTATCTAGGCACCCGAATGTTAAAAACAAAATTGCTCTGAATGTAGTCTATCAGAGAAAATATACAATGCCCTATTTGACTCTGTTTTGGAGTATATACACCAACTCAATAGGCTCTCTCATGTAAAATACCGAAATTCCAATTTTACGCGAATGGAAAAAACTAAATAATATCTAGGCGCCCCAAAGTTAAAAAAAATTTCTCTGATTATAGTCTGTTAGAAAAAATATACAATGCCTTATTCTACTCTCTTTTGGAGTATATACACCAACTCAGTACGCTCTCTCATGTAAAATACCGAAATTCTAATTTTACCCAAATCGAAAAACCTAAATATTTTCTAGGCACCCCAATGTTAAAAACAATATTGCACTGAATATAATCTGTAAGAAAAAATATACAATGCCCTATTCTACCCTGTTTTGGAGTATATACACCAACTCAGTATGCTCTCTCATGTAAAATTCTGAAATTCTAATTTTATGTGAATCGAAAAAAATCTAAATAATATCTAGGCACCCGAAAGATAAAAGATAATGACTCTGAATATAGTCTGTTAGAAAAAATATACAATGCCTTTTTCTACTCTGTTTTGGTGTATATACAACAACTCAGTATGCTCTCCCATGTAAAATTCCGAAATTGTAATTTTACGTGAATCGAAAGAAATCTAAATATTATTTAGACACCCGAATGTTAAAAACAAAATTGCTCTGAATGTAGTCCGTCAGAAAAAATATACAATGCCCTATTCGACTCTGTTTTGGAGTATATACACCAACTCCATCGGCTCTCTCATGTAAAATACAGAAATTCTAATTTTACTCGAATCGAAAAAATCTAAATATTATCTAGGCTCCCCAATGTTAAAAACAAAATTTCTCTGAATATAATCTGCCAGAAAAAATATACAATGCCTTATTCTACTCTGTTATAGAGTATATACACCAAGTCATTATGCTCTCTCATGTAAACTACTGAAATTCTAAATTTACGCGAATCGAAAAATATCTAAATATTAGCTAGGCACCCCAATGTTATAAACATAATTGCTCTGAATATAATCTGTCAGAAAAAATATACAATGCCCTATTCTACATTGTTTAGGAGTATATACACCAACTTCATATGCTCTCTCATGTAAAATACAAAAATTCTATATTTAAACGAACCGAAAAAAATCTAAATAATATCTAGGCACCCCAGTGTTAAAAGCAAAATTGCTCTGAATATAATCTGTCAGAAAAAATATACAATGCCCTTTTCTACTATGTTTTGTAGTATATAAACCAACTCAATATGGTCTCTCATGTAAAATACAGAAATTCTAATTTTATCCGAATCGAAAAAATCTAAATATTTTGTAGACACGCCAATGTTAAAGAAAAATTGCGTTGAATATAATCTGTCAGAAAAAATATACAATGCCCTATTCTACTCTGTTTTAAAGTATATACACCAACTCAGTGTGCTCTCTCATGTAAAATACCGAAATTCTAATTTTACCCGAATCAAAAAATCAAAATATTATGTAGGCACCCCAATGTTAAAACAAAATTGCTCTGAATATAGTCTGTCAGAAAAAATATACAATGCCTTTTCTACTCTCTTTTGGAGTATATACACCAACTGAATATGCTCTTTCATGTAAAATACGGAAATTCTTATTATACGCGAATCGAAAAAAAATCTAAATAATATCTAGGCACCACAAAGTTAATAGAAAATGGCTCTTAATATAGACTGTTAGAAAAAATATACAATGCCTTATATTACTCTGTTTTGGGGTATATACACCAACTCAGTATGATCTCTCATGTAAAATACCGAAATTATAATTTTACGCGAATCGAAAAATATCTAAATAATACCTAGGCGCCCAAAGTTAAAAGAAAATGGCTCGGAATATAGTCTGTTAGAAGAAATATACAATGCCTTATTCTACTTTGTTTTGGAGTACATACACCAACTCAGTATGCTCTCTAATGTAAAATAAAGATATTCTAATTTTACGTGAATCAAAAAAATCTAAATATTACCTAGGCACCTTAATGTTAAAAACAAAATTGCTCTGAATATAATCTGTCCGAAAAAATATACAATGCCCAATTCTACTCTTATTTGGAGTATATTCAGCAACTCCATATGCTCTCTCATGTAAAATACAGAAATTCTATATTTAAGCGAATCGAAAAAAATCTAAATATTATCTAGGCACCCTAATGTTAAAAGCAAAATTGCTCTGAATATAATCTGTCAGAAAAATAATACAATACCCTATTCTACTTTGTTTTGGAGTATATACACCAACTCCATATGCTCTCTCATGTAAAATACAGAAATTCTATATTTAATTCAATCGAAACGAATCTAAATATTATCTAGGCACCCCTATGTTAAAAGCAAAATTGCCCTGAATATAATCTGTCAGAAAAAAAATACAATGCCTTTTTCTACTCTGTGTTGGAGTATATACACCAACTCAATATGCTCTCTCATGTAAAAAACCGAAATTCTATATTTTAGCTAATCGAAAAAAAACTAAATAATATCTAGGCGCCCCAAAGTTAAAAGAAAATGGCTCTGAATATAGTCTGTTAGAAAAAATATACAATGCCTTATTCTACTCTCTTTTGGAGTATATACACGAACCCAATATGTTCTCTCATGTAAAATACAGAAATTCTATGTTTAAGCAAATCGAAAAAAATCTAAATATTATCCAGGCACCCCAATGCTAATAACAAAATTGCTATGAATATAATCTGTCAGAATAAATATACGATGCCCTATTCTACTTTATTTTGGAGTATATACACCAAGTCCATATGCTCTCTCATTTAAAATAAAGAAATTCTATATTTAAGCGAATCGAAAAAAATCTAAATATTATCTAGGCACCGCAATGTTAAAAACAAAATTTCTCTGAGTATAATCAGTCAGAAAAAATATACAATGCCTTTTCTACTCTGTTTTCGAGTATATACACCAACTCCATATGTTCTCTCATGTAAAATACCCAAAGTCTAATTTTACGCGAATCGAAAAAAATCTAAATAATATCTAGGCGCCCCAAAGTTAAAAGAAAATGGCCCTGAATATAGTCTGTTAGAACAAATATACAATGCCTTATTCTACTATGTTTTGGAGTATATACACGAACTCATTATGCTCTCTCGTGTAAAATAAAGATATTCTAATTTTACCCGAATCAAAAAAATCTAAATATTATCTAGGCACCCCAATGTTAAAAACAAAATTGCTCTGAATATAATCTGTCAGAAAAATTATACAATGAATTATTCTACTCTGTTTTGGAGTATATACACAAACTCAACCTGCTGTCTCATGTAAAATACAGAAATTCTATATTTAAGAGGATCGAAAAAAAATCTAAATATTATCTAGGCACCTTAATGCTAAAAGCAAAATTGCTCAGAATATAATCTGTCAGAAAAAATATACAATGCCTTTTCTACTCTGTTTTCGAGTATATACACCAACTCCATATGTTCTCTCATGTAAAATACCCAAAGTCTAATTTTACGCGAATCGAAAAAAATCTAAATAATATCTAGGCGCCCCAAAGTTAAAAGAAAATGGCCCTGAATATAGTCTGTTAGAACAAATATACAATGCCTTATTCTACTATGTTTTGGAGTATATACACGAACTCATTATGCTCTCTCGTGTAAAATAAAGATATTCTAATTTTACCCGAATCAAAAAAATCTAAATATTATCTAGGCACCCCAATGTTAAAAACAAAATTGCTCTGAATATAATCTGTCAGAAAAATTATACAATGAATTATTCTACTCTGTTTTGGAGTATATACACAAACTCAACCTGCTGTCTCATGTAAAATACAGAAATTCTATATTTAAGAGGATCGAAAAAAAATCTAAATATTATCTAGGCACCTTAATGCTAAAAGCAAAATTGCTCAGAATATAATCTGTCAGAAAAAATATACAATGCCCTTTTCTACTCTGTTTTGGAGTATATACACCAAATCTGTATGCTCTCTCATGTAATATACAAAAATTCTAATTTTACGCGAATCGAAAAAAATCTAAATAATATCTAGGCGCCCCAAAGGTAAAAGAAAATGGCTCTGAATATAGTCTGTTAGAATAAATATAAGATGCCTTATTCTACTCTGTTTTGGAGTATATACACCAACTCAGTATGCTCTCTCATGTAAAATACAGAAATTCTAAATTTACGTGAATCGAAAAAAATCAATATATTATCTAGGCACCCGAATGTTAAAATCAAAATTTCTCTGAATATAATCTGTCAGAAAAAATATACAATGCCCTTTTCTACTCTGTTTTGTAGTATATACACCAAGTCAATATACTCTCTCATGTAAAATAACGAAATTCTAATTTTACGTGAATCGAAAAAAATCTAAATATTATCTAGGCACCCCAATGTTAAAAAAAATTGCTCTAGATATAATCTGTCAGAAGAAATATACAATGCCCTCTTCTGTTCTGTAGTATAAACACCAACTCAATATGCTCTGTCAGGTAAAATACAGAAATTCTAATTCTACCCGAATCGAAAAAATATAAATATTATCTAGGCGCCTCAATGTTAAAAGCAAAATTGCTCTGAATATCGTCTGTCAGAAATAATATACAATGCCATTTTCTATTCTGTTTTGTATTATATAAACAAACTCAATATGGTCTTTCATGTAAAATAGAGAAACTCTAATTTTACCCGAATCGAAAAAATCTAAATATTATTTAGGCACGCCAATGTTAAATAAAAAATTGCTCTGAATATAATCTATCAGAAAAAATATACAATGCCCTCTTCTACTCTGTTTTAAAGTATATACACCAACTCAGTGTGCTCTCTCATGTAAAATACAGAAATTCGAATTTTGCCCGATTCAAAATAATCAAAATATTATGTAGGCAACCCAATGTTAAAAAAAAATTGCTCTGAATAAAATCTGTCAGAAAAAATATACAATGCCCTATTCTACTCTGTTTTGGAGTATATACACCAACTCAGTATGCCCTCTCATGTTAAATACCGAAATTCTAATTTTACGTGAATCGAAAAAAATCTAAATAATATCTAGGCACTTCAATGATAAAAACAAAATTGCTCTGAATATAATCAGTCAGAAAAAATATACAATGCCCTATTCTACTCTGTTTTGTAGTATATACAGCAACTATATATGCTCTCTCATGTAAAATACAAAAATTGTAATTTTACGCGAATTGAAAAAAATCTAAATAATATCTAGGCGCCCCAACGTTCAACAAAAATGGCTCTGAATATAGTCTGTTATAAAAAATATACAATGCCTTATTCGACTATGTTTTGGAGTATATACACCAACTCCATATGCTCTCCCATGTAAAATACAGAAATTCTAATTTTACAAGAATCGAAAAGAATCTAAATAATATCTAGGCGCCTCGAAGTTAAAAGAAAATGGCTCTTAATATAGTCAGTTAGAAAAAATATACAATGCCTTATTCTACTGTTTTGGAGTATATACACCAACTCAGTATGCTCTCTCATGTAAAATACAGAAATTCTAATTTTACAAGAATCGAAAAGAATCTAAATAATATCTAGGCGCCTCGAAGTTAAAAGAAAATGACTCTTAATATAGTCAGTTAGAAAAAATATACAATGCCTTATTCTACTCTGTTTTGGAGTATATACACCAACTCAGTATGCTCTCTCATGTAAAATACAGAAATTCTAATTTTACCTGAATCGAAAAAATCTAAATATTATTTAGGCAACCCAACGTTAAAAACAAAATTGCTCTGAATACAATCAGTCAGAAAAAATATACAATGCACTATTCTACTCGGTTTTGGAGTATATACACCAACTACATATGCTCTATCATGTAAAATACAGAAATTCCATATTTAAGCAAATCGAAAAAAATCTATACATCATCTCGGCACCCGAATGGTAAAATCAAAATTCCTCTGAATATAATGTGTCATAAAAAATAAACAATGCCCTATTCTACTCTGTTTTGGAGTATGTACACCAACTCAGTATGCTCTCTCATGGAAAATACAGAAATTCAATTTATACGTGAATCGAAAAAAATGTAAATATTATCTAGGCACCCCAATGTTAAAAGGAAAATTGCTCTGAAAATAATCTGTCAGAAAAAATATACAATGTCTGATTCTACTCTTTTTTGGAGTATATAAACCAGCTCCATATGCGCTCTCATGTAAAATACAGAAATAGTATTATTATGCGAATAGAAAAAAATCAAAATAATATCTAGGCGCCACAAAGTTAAAAGAAAATGGTTCTTAATATAGCCTGTTAGAGAAAATATACACTGCCTTATTCTACTCTGTTTTGAAGTATATACAAGAACTCAGTATGCTTTCTTATGTAAAATACAGAAATTTTAATTTTACCCGAATCGAAAAAATCTAAATATAATTTATTCAAACCAATGTTAAAAACAAAATTTCTCCGATTATAATCAGTCAGAAAAAATATAGAATGCCCTATTCTACTCTTTTTTGGAGTATATACACCGACTCCATATGCTCTGTCATCTAAAATACAGAAATTCTATATTTAAGTGAATCGAAAAATATCTAAATATTACCTAGGAACCCCAATGTTAAAAGCAAAATTGCTCTGAACATAATCTGTCAGAAATAATAAACAATGCCATATTCTACTTAGTTTTGGAGTATATACACCACCTACGTATGCTCTCTCATGTAAAATACAAAAATTCTATATTTAGGGGAATCAAAAATAAATCTAAATATTATCTAGGCACCCAAATGTTAAAAGCAAAATTGCTCTTAATATAATCTGTCAGTAAAAATATACAATGCCCTTTTCTACACTGTTTCGGAGTATATACACCAACTAAATATGCTCTCTCATGTAAAATACTTAATTCTAATTTTACGTGAATCGAAAAAATTCTAAATAATATCTAGGCGCCCCAAAGTTAAAAGAAAATGGCTCTGAATATAGTCTGTTAGAAAAAATATACAATGCCTTATTGTACTCTGTTTTGGAGTATATACACCAACTCAGTATGCTCTCTCATATAAAATAAAGAAATTCTATATTTAAGCGAATCGAAAATAATCTAAATATTATCTAGGCACCCCAATGTTAAAAACAAAATTTCTCTGAATATAATCTGTCAGAATAAATATACAATGCCATATTTTACTCTGTTTTCGAGAATATACACCAACTCCATATGCTCTCTCATGTAAAATACAGAAATTCTATATTTAAGTGAATCGAATAAAACCTAAATATTATTTAGGCACCCCAATGTTAAATGCAAAATTTCTCTGAATATAATATGCCATAAAAAATATACAATGCCCTATTCTACTGTGTTTTGTAGTATATACACCAACTCAGTATGCTCTCCGATGTAAAATACCAAAATTCTAATTTTACACAAATCGAAAAAATTCTAAATAATATCTAGGTGCCCCAAAGTTAAAAGAAAATGGCTCAGAATATAGACTGTTAGACAAAATATACAATGCCTCATTTTACTCTGTTTTGGAGTATATACACCAACTCAGTATGCTCTCATGTAAAATACCGAAATTCTAATTTTATGTGAATAAAAAGAAATCCAAGTATTATCTAGGCACCCCAATGTTAAAAACAAAATAGCTCTGAATATAGTCTGTCAGAAAAAATATACAATGCCCTATTCTACTCTGTTTTGGAATATATACACCAACTCAGTATGCTCTCTCATGTAAAATAAAAAAATTCAAATTGTACCCGAATTGAAAAAATCTAAATACTATCTAGGCACTGCAATGTTAAAAACAAAATTACTCTGAACATAATCTGTCAGAATAAATATACAATGAACTATTCTTCTCATTTTTGGAGTATATACAGCAACTCCACATGCTCACTCATATAAAATACAGAAATTCTATATATATGCGAATGGAAATAAATCTAAATATTATCTAGGCACCCCAATGTTAAAAACAAAATTTCTCTGAATATAATCTGACTGAAAAAATATAAAATGCCCTTTTCTACACTCTTTTGTAGTATATACACCACCTCAATATGCTCTCTCAGGTAAAATACAGAAATTCCAAATTTACGTGAATCGAAAAAAATCTAAATAATATCTAGGCGCCCCGAAGTAAAAAAAAAATGGCTCTGAATATAGTCTGTTAGAAAAAATACACAATGCCTGATTCTACTCTGTTTTGGAGTATATACACCAACTCAGTATGCTCTCTCATGTAAAATACCAAAATTCTAATTTTATGCGAATCGAAAAAATCTAAATATTATCTAGGCACCCCAATGTTAAAAGCAAAATTGATCTGAATATAATATGTCAGAAATAAAATACAGTGTCCTTTCCCACTTTGTTTTGCAGTATATACACCAACTCAATATGCTCTGTCATGTAAAATACTGAATTTCTAATTTTACGTGAATCGAAAAAAATCTAAATAATATCTAGGCGCCCCAAAGGTAAAGGAAAAAGGCTCTGAATATAGTCTGTTAGAAAAAATATACAATGCCTTATTCGACTCTGATTTGGAGTATATACACCAACTCAGTATGCTCTCTCATGTAAAATACAGAAATTCTAATTTTACGTGAATTGAAAAAAATCTAAATATTATCTTGGCTCCCGAATGTTAAAAGCAAAATTTCTCTGAATATAATCTGTCAGAAAAAATATACAATGTCCTTTTCTACTCTGTTTTGGAGTATATATACCAACTCAATATACACTCTCATGTAAAATACCGAAATTCTAATTTTACGCGAATCGAAAAAAATCTAAATAATATCTAGGTGCCCCAAAGTTAAAAGAAAATGTGTCTGAATATAGGCTGTTAGAAAAAATATACAATGCCTTATTCTATTCTTTTTTGGAGTATATACACCAACTCAGTATGCTCTCTCATGTAAAATACCAAAATTTTAATTTTACCCGAATCGAAGAAATCTAAATTTTATCTAGGCACCCCAATGTTCAAAACAAAATTTCTCTGACTATAATCTGTCAGAAAAAATATACAATGCCCTATTCTACTATTTTTGGAGTATATACACCAAGTCAGTATGTTCTCTCCTGTAAAATACCGAAATTCTAACTTTACGTCAATTGAAAAAAACCTAAATATTATCTAGGGACCCCAATGATAAAAACAAAATTACTCTGAATATAATCTGTCAGAGAAAATATACAATGCCCTATTCTACTTTGTTTTGGAGTATATACACCAACTCAATATGCTGTCTAATTTAAAATACAGAAATTCTAGTTTTAACAGAATCGAAAAAATCTAAATATTATCTAGGCAGTCCAATTTTAAAAATAAAATTTCTCTGAATATAATCTGTCAGAAAAAATATACAATGCCCTATTCTACTCTTTTTTGGAGTATATACACCAACTCAATATGCTCTCTCATGTACAATACCGAAATTCTAAATTTACGTGAATCGAAGAAAATCTAAATAATATCTAGGCGTCCCAAATTTGAAAGAAAATGGCCCTGAATTACGTCTGTTAGAAAAAATATACAATGCCTTATTCTACTCTGTTTTGGAGTGTATACACCAACTCAGTATGCTCTCTCATGTAAAATATAAAAATTCGATATTTAAGCAAATCGACAAAAATCTAATTATCTAGGCATCCCAATGTTAAAGACAAAATTGCTCTGAATATAATCGTCAGAAAAAATATACAATGCCCTTTTCTACTCTGTTTTGTAGTATATACACCAACTCAGTATGCTCTCTGATGTAAAACACAGAAATTCTAATTTTACCAAAACCCAAAATCTCTAAAAATTATCTAGGCACCCCAATCTTAAAAACAAAATTGCTCTGAATATAATGTGTCAGAAGAAATATACAATGCCCGGTTCTACTCTGATTTGGAGTATATAAACCAACTCAATATGCTCTCTCATGTAAAATACAGAAAATGTATATTTGAGAGAATCGACAAAAATCTCAATATTATCTAGGCAACCCAATGTTAACAGCAAAATTGCTCTCAATATAATCTGTCAGAAAAAATATACAATGACTTTTTTACTCTGTTTTGTAGTATATACACCAACTCAATACGCTCTATCATGTAAAATACTGAAATTCGAATTTTACGTAAATCAAAAAAAATCTAAATAGTATCTAGGGGCCCAAAAGTTAAAAGAAAATGGCTCTGAATATAGTCTGTTAGAAAAAATATACAATGCCTTATTCTACTCTGTTTTGGAGTATATACACCAACTCAGTATGCTCTCTCACGTAAAATATCGAAATTCTAATTTTACACGAATCGAAAATATCTAAAAATTATCTAGGCACCCCAAAGTTAAAAACAAAATTGCTCTGAATATAATGTCAGAAAAAATATACAATGCCCTATTCTACTCTGTTGTTGAGTATATAAACCAACTCCATATGCTCTCTCATGTAAAATACAGAAATTCTACATTTGAGCGAATCGAAAAAAATCTCAATATTATCTAGGCACCCGAATGTTAAAAGCAAAAATGCTCTGAATATAATCTGTCAGAGAAAATATACAAAGCTCTATTCTACTCTGTTTTGGAGTATATACACCAACTCAATACGCTCTCTCATGTAAATTACCGAAATTCTAACTTTATGCGAATCGAAAAAAATCTAAATAATATCTAGGCACCCCAAAGTTAAAAGAAAATGTCTCTGAAAATAGTCTGTTATAAAAAATACACAATTCCTTATTCTACTCTGTTTTGGAGAATATAAACCAACTCAATATGCTCTCTGACGTAAAATACCGAAATTCTAATTTTACGTGAATCGAAAAATATCTAAATATTATCTTGGCTCCCAAATGTTAAAAGCAAAATTTATGTGAATATAATCTGTCAGAAAAAATATACAATGTCCTTTTCTACTCTGTTTTGGAGTATATACACCAACTCAATATACTCTCTCATGTAAAATACCGAAACTCTATTTTTAGGTGAATCGAAAATAAATCTAAATAATATCTAGGCACCCCAAAGTTAAAAGAAAATGTGTCTGAATATAGTCTGTTAGAAAAAATATACAATGCCTTATTCTATTTTTTTCTGGAGTATATACACCAACTCAGTATGCTCTCTCATGTAAAATACCGAAATTTTTATTTTACCCGAATCGAAGAAATCTAAATTTTATCTAGGCACCCCAATGTTCAAAACAAAATTGCTCTGACTATAATCTGTCAGAGAAAATATACAATGCCCTATTCTATTCTTTTTGGAGTATATACACCAACTCAGTATGTTCTCTCATGTAAAATTCCGAAATTCTAAATTTAAGTCAATCGAAACAAATCTAAATATTATCTAGGGACCCCAATGATAAAAACAAAATTGCTCTGAATATAATCTGTCAGAGAAAATATGCAATGCCCTATTCTACTCTCTTTTGGAGTATATACACCAACTCAATATGCTGTCTAATGTAAAATACAGAAATTATAGTTTTACCAGAAACGAAAAAATCTAAATATTACCTAGGCAGTCCAATTTTAAAAATAAAATTGCTCTGAATATAATCTGTCAGAAAAAATATAGAATGCCCTATTCTACTCTGTTTTGGAGTATATACACCAACTGTGTATGATCTCACATATAAAATACCGAAATTCTAAATTTATGTGAATCGAAAAAAATCTAAATATTATCTAGGCGCCCCAATGTTAAAAACAAAATTTCTCTGAATATAATCTGTCAGAAAAAATATACAATGCCCTATTCTACACTGTTTTGGAGTATATACACCAACTCAATATGCTCTCTGATGTACAATACCAAAATTCTAATTTTACATGAATCGAAAAAAATCTAAATAATATCTAGGCACCCCAAAGGTGAAAGAAAATGGCCCTGAATAAAGTCTCTTAGAAAAAATATACAATGCCTTTTTGTACGCTGTTTTGTAGTATATACACCAACTCAATACGCTCTATCATGTAAAATACTGAAATTCTAATTTTACGCGAATCAAAAAAATTCTAAATAGTATCTAGGCGCCCAAAATTAAAAGAAAATGACTCTGAATATAGTCTGTTATAAAAAATATACAATGCCTCATTCTACTCTGTTTTGGAGTATATACACCAACTCAGTATGCTCTCTCATGTAAAATATAGAAATTCTAATTTTACACAAATCGAGAATATCTAAAAATTATCTAGGCACCCCAAAGTTAAAAACAAAATTACTCTGAATATAATCTGTCAAAAAATATACAATGCCCTATTCTACTCTGTTTTTGAGTATATACACCAACTCCATATGCTCTCTCATGTAAAATACAGAAATTCTATATTTGAGCGAATCGAAAAAAAATCTCAATATTATCTAGGCACCCCAATGTTAAAAGCAAAAATGCTCTGAATATAATCTGTCAGAGAAAATATACAATGCCGATTTCTACTTTGTTTTAGAGTATATACACCAACTCAATATGCTCTCTCATGTAAATTACCGAAATTCTAATGTTGCGCGAATCTAAAAAAATCTAAATAATATTCAAGCGCCCCAACGTTAAAAGAAAATGTCTCTGAAAATAGTCCGTTATTAAAAATATACAATTCCTTATTCTACTGTGTTTTGGAGAATATATACCAACTCAATATGCTCTCTGATGTAAAATACCGAAATTCTAATTTTACGTGAATCGAAAAAAATCTAAATATTATCTACGCACCCGAATTTTAAAAGTACAATTGCTCTGAATAAAATCTGTCAGATAAAATATACAATGGCCTTTTCTACTCTGTTTTGGAGTATATACACCAACTCCATATGCTCTATAATGTAAAATACAGAAATTTTTTATTTACGTGAATTGAAAACAATTTAAATATTGTCTAGGCACCCCAATGTTAAAACAAAATTGCTCTGAATATAATCTGTCAGAAAGAATATAGAATGCTCTATTCTACTCTGTTTTGGAATATATACACCATATCAGTATGCTCTCTCATGTAAAATATAAAAATTCAAATTCTACACGAATTGAAAATATCTAAAAATTATCTAGGCACCCCAAAGTTGAAAACAAAATTGCTCTGAATATAATCTGTCAGAAAAAATATACAATGACCTATTCTGCTCTGTTTTTGAGTATATACAGCAACTCCTTATGCTCTCTCATGTAAAATACAGAAATTCTATATTTGAGCGAATCGAAAAAAATCTCAATATTATCTAGGCACCCCAATGTTAAAAGCAAAAATGCTCTGAATATAATCTGTCTGAGAAAATATACAATGCTCTTTTCTACTCTGTTTTGGAGTATATACACCAACTCAATACGCTCTCTCAAGTAAATTACCGAATTTCTAATGTTACGCGAATCGAAAAAAATCTAAATAATATCTAGGCGCCCCAAAGTTAAAAGAAAATGTCTCTGAAAATAGTCTGTTCTAAAAAATATACAATTCCTTATTCTACTCTGTTTTGGAGAATATACACCAACTCAATATGCTCTCTGATGTAAAATACCGAAATTCTAATTTTACGTGAATGGAAAAAATCTAAATATTATCTACGCACCCGAATTTTAAAAGTACAATTGCTCTGAATAAAGTCTGTCAGAAAAAATATACAATGGCCTTTTCTACTCTGTTTTGGAGTATATACACCAACTCAATATGCTCTCTCATGTAAAATACCGAAATTCTAATTTTACGTGAATCTAAAAAAATCTAAATAATATCTAGGCGCGACAAAGTTAAAAGAAAATGGCTCTGAATATAGTCTGTTAGAAGAAATATACAATGCCTTATTCTACTCTGTTTTGGAGTATATACACCAACTCAGTATGCTCTCTCATGTAAAATGTAGAAATTCTAATTTTACACGAATCGAAAAAATCTAAAAATTATCTAGATACCCCAAAGTTAGAAACAAAATTGCTCTGAATATAATCTGTCAGAAAAAATATACAATGCCCTATTCTACTGTGTTTTAGTGTATATACACCAACTCAGTATGCTCTCTCATGTAAAATACCGAAAGTCAAATTTTACATGAATCGAATAAAATCTAAATAACATATAGGGACCCCAATGTTAAAAGCGAAATTGCTCTTAGTATAATCTGTCGGAAGAAATATACAATGCCTTATTCTACTCTGTTTTGGAGTATATACACCAACGCAGTATGCTCTCTCATGTAAAATACCAAAATTCTAATTTTACGGAAATTGAAAAAAATATAAATAATATCTAGGCACCCCAAAGTTAAAAGAAAATGGCTCTGAATATAGTCTGTTAGAAAAAATATACAATGCCTTATTCTAATCTGTTTTGGAGTATATACACCAACTCAGTATGCTCTCTCATGTAAAATACCGAAATTCTAATTTTACACGTATCGAAAAAATCTAAATATTATCTAGGCACCCCAATCTTAGAAACAAAATTGCTCTAAATATAATCTGTCACAAAAAATATTCAATCTTCTATTCTACTCTGTTTTGATGTATATACACCAACTCAGTATGCTCTCCCATGTAAAATAGAGAAATTCTAATTTTACGTGAAACTAATAAAATCGAAATATTATCTAGGCACCCCAAAGTTAAAAGCAAAATTTCTATGAATATAATCTGTCAGAAAAAATATACAATGCCCCATTCTACTCTGTTTTGGTGTAAATACACGAACTCAGTATGCTCTCTCATGTAAAATACCGAAATTCTAATTTTACCCGAATCGAAATTAATCTAAATATTATCTAGGTACCCGGAGATTAAAAGCAAAATTGCTCTGAATATAATCTGTCAGAAAAAATATACAATGCCCTTTTCTACTCTGTTTTGGAGTATATACACCAACTCAATATGCTCTCTCATGTAAAATATCGAAATTATTAATTTACGTGAATCGAAAATAATCTAAATATTATCCCGGCACCCCAATGTTAAAAACAAAATTGCTCTGAATATAATCTCTCTGAAAAAATATACAATGCTTTATTCTACTCTGTTTTGCAGTATATACAGCAACTCCATATGCTCTCTCATGTAAAATAATGAAATTCTGTACTTAAGCCAATCGAAAAAAATCTAAATATTATCTAGGCAACACAATGTTAAATGCAAAACTGCTCTGCATATATTCTGTCATAAAAAATATACAATATCTCTTTCTACTCTGTTTTGGAGTATATACACCAACTCAATATGCTATCTCAGGTAAAATAACGAAATTCTAATATTACGCGAATCAAATAAAGTCTATATAATATCTATGCGCCCCAAAGTTAAAAGAAAATGGCTCTGAATATAGTCTGTTAGAGAAAATATACAATGCCATATTCTACTCTGTTTTGGAGTATATACACCAACTCAGTATGCTCTCATGTAAAATACAGAAATTCTAATTTTACCCGAATTGAAAAAATATAAATATTATGTAGGTAATTCAATGTTAAAAATAAAATTTCTCTAAATAAAATTTGTCAGAAAAAATACACAATGCCCTATTCTACTCTTTTTTGGTGTATATACATCAACTCCATATGCTCTCTCATGTAAAATACAGAAATTCTATATTAAAGCGAATCAAAAAAAATCTAAATATTATCTAGGCACCCTAATGTTAAAAACAAAATTGCTCTGAAAATAATCTGTCAGAAAAAATATACAATGCCCTATTCTACTCTTTTTTGGAGTATATACACCCACTCAATATGCTCTCTCATGTAAAATACAGAAATTCTAATTTTACCCAAATCGAAAAAATCTAAATATTATCTAGGCACCCCAATGTTAAAAACAAATTTGCTCTGAATATAATCTGTCAGAAAAAATATACAATGCCCTATTGTACAGTTTTTTGGAGTATATACAACAACTCCATATGCTATCTAATTGAAAATACATAAATTCTATATTTAAGCGAATCGAAAAAAATCTAAATATTATCTAGGCACCCCAATGTAAAAAGAAAAATTTCTCTGAATATAATCTATCAGAAAAAATATACAATGCCCTTTTCCACTCTGTTTTGGAGTATATACACCAACTCAGTATGCTCTCTCATGTAAAATACAAAAATTCTAATTTTACGTGAATCGACAATAATCTAAATATTATCTAGGCACCCGAATGTTAAAAGCAATTTGTCTCTGAATATAATCTTTCATATAAAATATACAATGCCCTAATCTAGTCTGTTTTTGAGTATATACAACAACTCAATATGCTCTCTCATGTAAAATACAGAAATTCTAATTTTACGCGATTCGGAAAAAATCTATAAAATATCCAGGCGCCCGAAAGTTAAAAGAAAATGGCTTTGAATATAGTCTGTAAGAGAAAATATACAATGACTTATTCTAATCTGTTTTGGAGTATATACACCAACTCAATATGCTGTCTCATGTAAAATAACGAAATTCTAATTTTATCGCAATCGAAAAAATCTAAATATTATCTAGGCACCCCAATGTTAAAAGCAAAATTGCTCTGAATATAATCTGTCAGTAGAAATATTCAATGTTCTTATCTACTCTCTTTTGTAGTATATACACGAACTTAATATGCTCTCTCATGTAAAATAACGAAATTCTAATTTTACGTGAATCGATAAGAATCTAAATATTATCTAGGTACCCGAATGTTAAAAGCAAAATTTCTCTGAATATAATCTGTCAGAAATAATATACAATGCCCTATGTTACTCTGTTTGGAGTATATACACCAACTCAATATGCTCTCTCATGTAAAATACTGGAATTCTAATTTTACGTGAATCGAAAAAAATCTAAATAATATCTATGCGCTCCAAAATTAAAAGAAAATGGCTCTGAATATAGTCTGTTAGAAAACATATACAATGCCTTGTTCTACTCTGTTTTGGACTATATATACCAACTCAGTATGCTCTCTCATGTAAAATAGAGAAATTCTAATTTTACCCGAATCGAAAAAATCTAAATATTATCTTGGCTTTCCAACGTTAAAAAAAAAATTGCTCTGAATATAATCTTTGAGAAAAAATATACAATGCCCTTTTCTACTCTCTTTCGTACTATATACAACAACTCAATTCGCTCTCTCATGTAAAAAAACGAAATTCTAATTTTACACAAATCAAAAAAAAATCTAAATAATATCTAGGCAACACAAAGTTTAAAAAAAGTCTCTGAATATAGTCTGTTAGAAAAAATATACAAAGCCTTATTCTACTCTGTTTTGGAGTATATACACCAACTCAGCATGCTCTCTCATGTAAAATACCGAAATTCTAATTTTACGTCAATCAAAAAAAATGTAAATAATATTTTGGCGCCCCAAATTTAAAAGAAAATGGCTCTGAATATAGTCTGTTAGAAAACATATACAATGCCTTATTCTACTTTGTTTTAAAGTATGTACACCAACTCAGTATGCTCTCTCATGTAAAATACTGAAATTCTAATTTTACCCAAAACGAAAAAACCTAAATATTATCTAGGCACCCCAATGTTAAAACAAAATTGCTCTGAATATAATCTGTCAGAAAAAATACACAATTCCCTATTCTACTCTGTTTTGGAGTATATACACCAACTCAGTATGCTCTGTCATATAAAATACAGAAATTCTCTCTTTAAGCGAATCGAAAAAAATCTAAATAATATCTAGGCGCCCCAAAGTTAAAAGAAAATGGCTCTGAATATAGTGTGTTAGAAAAAATATGCAATGCCTTATTCTACTCTGTTTTGGAGTATATACACCAACTCCGTATGCTCTCTCATATAAAATACAGAAATTCTCTATTTAAGCGAATCGAAAAAAATCTAAATATTATCTAGGCACCCCAATGGTAAAAGCAAAATTGCTCTCAATATAATCTGTCAGATAAATTATACAATGCTTTCTTCTCCTCTGTTTTGGAGTATATACACCAAATTCATATGCTCTCTCATGTAAAATATAGAAATTATATATTTAAGAGAAACGAAAAAAATCTAAATATTATCTAGGCACCCCAATGTTAAAAACAAAATTGCTCTGAATATAATCTCTCAGAAAAAATATACAATGTTCTATTTTACTCTGTTTTGGGGTTTATACACCAACTTTGTATGCTCTCTCATGTAAAATAGAGAAACTCCATATTTAAGCGAATTGAAAAAACTCTAAATATTATCTAGGGACCACAATGTTAAAAGCAACCTTGCTCTGAATATAATCTGTCAGAAAAGAATACAATGCTTTTTTCTACTCTGTTTTGTACTATATACACCAACTAAATATGCTCTCTTATGTAAAATACTAAAATTCTAATTCTACCCGATCAAAAAAATCTAAATATTATCTAGGCAACCCAATGTTAAAAGCAACATTGCTCTGAATATAATCTGTCAGAAAAAAATATACAATGTTCCATTCTACTCTGTTTTGGAGTATATACACCATCTCAATATGCTCTCTGATGTAAAATACAGAAATTCTATATTTAAGCATATTGAAAAAAATCTAAATATTATCTAGGCACCCCTTGTTAAAAACAAAATTGCTCTGAATATAATCTGTCAGAAAAAATATACAATATCCTATTCTACTCTGTTTTGGAGTATATACACCAACTCCATATTCTCTCTCATGTAAATTACAGAAATTCTAAATTTAAGCGAATCGAAAAAAATCTAAATATTATCTAGGCACCTCAATGTTAAAAGCAAAATTGCTCTCAATATAATCTGTCAGAGAAAATACAAAATGTCATTTTCTACTCTGTGTTGGACTATATACACCAACTCCATATGCTCTCTTATATAAAATACAGAAATTCTATATTTAAGCGAATCGAATAAAATCTAAATATTATCTAGGCACCCCAATGTTAAAAGCAAATTTGCTCTGAATAGAATCTGTCAGAAAAAATATAAGATGCCCTTTTCTACTCTGTTTTGTAGGACATACACCAACTCAATATGCTCTCTCATGTAAAATACCAAATTCTAATTTTATGCGAATCCAAAAAAATCTAAATAATATCGAGGCGCCCCAAAGTTAAAAGAAAATGGCTCTGAATATAGTCAGTTTTAAAAAATATACAATGCCTTATTCTACTGTGTTTTGGAGTATATACACCAACTCAGTGTGCTCTCTCATGTAAAATAAAGAAATTCTAATTTTAAACGAATCTAAAAAATCTAAATATTATCTAGGCAACCCAATGTTAAAAACAAAATTGCCCTGAATATAATCTGTCAGAAAAAATATACAATGCCGTATTCTACTCTATTTTGGAGTATATACACCAACTCCATATGCTCTGTCATGTAAAATACAGAGATTCTATATTTATGTGAATCGAAATAAATCTAAACATTATTAGGCACCCGAATATTAAAAGCAAAATTGCTCTGAATATAATCTGTGAGAATAAATATACAATGCCCTTTTCTACTCTGTTTTGTAGTATAAACACCAACTCAATATGCTCTGTCATGTAAAATAGAGAAATTTGGATTCCACCAGAATCAAAAAAATGTAATTATTATCTAGGCACCCCAATGTTAAAACCAAAATTGCTCTGAATATAATCTGTCAGAAAAAATAGACAATGCTTTATTGTACTCTGTTTTAAAGTATATACACCAACTCCATATGCTCTCTCATGTAAAATACAGAAATTCTAATTCTACCCGAAACGAAATTATCTAAATATTATCTAGGCACAACAATGTTAAGAAAAAAATTGCTCTGAATATAATCTGTCAGAAAAAATATACAATGCCCTATTCTACTCTGTTTTGGAGTATATGCACCACCTCAGTATGCTGTCTCATATAAAATACCAACATTCTAATTTTACGTGAAACCAAAATATCTAAATATTATGTATGCACCCCAACGGTAAAAGCAAAATTGCTCTCAATATTTTCTGTCAGAGAAAATATGTAATACTCTATTGTACTCTGTTTTGGAGTATATACACCAACTCAGTATGCTCTCTCATGTAAAATACCGAAATTCTATATTTAAGCGAATCGAAAGAAATCTAAATATTATCTAGGCACCCCAATGTTAAAAGGAAAATTGCTCTGAATATAATCTGTCAGAAAAAATATACAATGCCCTTTTATACTCTGTTTTGTAGTATATACACCAACTCAATATGCTCTCTCTTATAAAAGACCAAAATTTTAATTTTACGCGAATCGAAAAAATTCTAAATAATATCTAGGCGCCCCAAAGTTAAAAGAAAACGGTTCTAAATATAGTCTGTAAGAAAAATATAGAATGCCTTATTCTTCTCAGTTTTGGGGTATATACACCAACAAAGTATGCTCTCTCATGTAAAATACTGAAATTCTAAATTTACGTGAATCCAAATAAATCTAAATATTATCTAGGCACCCCAATGTTAAAAACAAAATTGCTCTGAATGTAATCGTTTAGAAAAAATATACAATGCCCTATTCTACTCTGTTTTAAAGTATGTACACCAACTCCATATGCTCTCTCATGTAAAATATAGAATTCTACTTCTACCCGAATCGCAAAATCTTAATATTATCTAGGCACCCGAATATTAAAGCAAAATTTCTCTGAATATAATCTGTCAGAAAAAATATACAATGCTCTTTCCTACTCTGTTTTGGAGTATATACACCAACTCAATATGCTGTCTCATGTAAAATACCGAAAGTCTAATTTTAGGCGAATCAAAAAAGATCTAAATAATATCTAGGCGCCCCAAAGTTAAAGGAAAATGGCTCTGAATATAGTCTGTTAGAAAATATATACAATGCCTTATTCTACTCTGTTTTGGAGTATATACAGCAACTCAAAATGTTTTCTCATGTAAAATACAAAATTCTAATTTTACCCGAATCGAAAAAATCTAAATATTATCTAGGCACCTCAATGTTAAAAACAAAATTGCTCTGAATATAATCTGTCAGAAAAAAGATACAATATCCTATTCTACTCTGTTTTCGAGTATATACACCAACTCCATATGCTCTCTCATGTAAAATACAGAAATTCTATATTTAAGCGAACCGAAAAAAATCTAAAAATTATCTAGGCACCCCAATGATAAAAGCAAAATTCCTCTGAATATAATCTGTCAGAAGAAATATACAATGCCTTTTTCGACTCTGTTTTGTAGTATATACATCAAGGTAATATGCTATCTTATGTAAAATACGGAAATTCTGATTTTACACGAATCAAAAAATTCTAAATAATATCTAGGAGCCCCAAAGTTAAAAGAAAATGGCTCTGAATATAGTGTTTTAGAGAAAATATACAATGCCTTATTCTACTCTGTTTTGGAATATATACACCAACTCAGTATGCTCTCTCATGTAAAATACAGAAATTATAATTTTACCCAAATTGAAGAAATCTAAATATTATATAGGCACCCCAATGTTAAAAACAAAATTGCTCTGAATATGATCTGTCAGAAAAAATATACAATGCCCTATTCTACTCTTTTTGGAGTATATACACCAACCCCATTTGCTCTCTCATGTGAAATACAGAAATTCTAATTTTACCAGAATTGAAAATATCTAAATAATATCTAGGCACCCCAATGTTAAAAACAAAATTGCTCTGAAGATAATCTGTCAGAAAAAATATACAATGTTCTATTCTACTCTGTTTTGGAGTATATACACCCACGCAGTATGCTCTCTAAGTTAAAATACCAAAATTCTAATTTTATGAGAATCGTAAAAAACTAAATAATTTCTAGGTGCCCCAAAGTTACACGAAAATGGCTCTAAATCCAGTCTTTTAGAAAAAATATACAATGCCTTGTTCTACTCTGTTTTAGAGTATATACGCCAACTCAGTATGCTGTCATATAAAATGCAGAAATTATAATTTTACCCAAATCGAAAAAATCTAAATATTATCTAGGCAACCCAATGTTCAAAACAAAATTGCTCTGAATATAATCTGTAAAAAAAAATATACAATGCCCTATTCTACTCTGTTTTGGAGTATATACAACAACTCAGTATGCTCTCTCATGTAAAAATACCGAAATTCTAATTTTACGTGAATCAAAAAAAATGTAAATATTATCTACACAACCCAATGTTAAAAACAAAATTGCTCTGAATATAAACTGTCAGAAATAATATACAATGCCCTATTCTACTCTGTTTTTGTGTATATGCACCAACTCAACGTGCTCTCTAATGTAAAATACAAAAATTCTGTATTTAAACGAATCATAAAAAATCTAAATATTATCTAGGCACCCGCATGTTAAAAGCAAAATTGCTCTGAATATAATCTGTCAGAAAAAATATACAATGCTTTTTTCTACTCTGTTTTGGAGTATATAAACCAAATCAATATGCTCCCTCATGTAAAATACCGAAATTCTAATACTACACGAATCAAAAAAAATCAAAATAATATCTATGTGCTCCAAAGTTAAAAGAAAATGGCTCTGAATATAGTCTGTGAGAAAAAATATACAATGCCTTATTCTACTCTGTTTTTGAGTATACACACCAACTCAATATGCTCTCTCATGTAAAATACCGAAATTCTAAATTTATGTGAACAGAAAAAAATCGAAATATTATGTTGGCACCCTAATGTTAAAAGCGAAATTGCTCTGAATATCATTTGTCAGAGAAAATATACAATGCCCTATTCTACTCTGTTTTGTAGTATATACACCAACTCAATACGCTCTCTCATGTAAAATAAAGAAATTCTAATTTTACCCGAATCGAAAAAATCTAAATATTATCTAGGCACCCCAATGTTAAAAACAAAATTGCTCTGAATATTATCTGTCAGAAAAAATATACAATGCCCTATTCTACTCTTTTTTGGAGTATATACAATAACTTCATATGCTCTCTCATGTAAAATACAGAAATTCTATATTTAGCGAATCGAAAATAATCTAAATATAATCTAGGCACCCCAATGTTAAAAACAAAACTGCTCTGAATATAATCTGTCATAAAAAATATACAATGACCTATTCTACTCTGTTTTGGAGTATATACACCAACTCCATATGCTCTCTCATGTAAAATACAGAAATTCTAATTTTACGAGAATCAAAAAAAATCTAAATATTATCTAGGCAATCCCATGTTAAAAGCAATATTGCCCTGAATATAATCTGACAGAAAAAATATAAAATGCCCTTTTCTACTCTTTTTGTGGTATATACAAGACCTCAATATGCTCTCTCACGTAAAATACAGAAATTTGGAATTACGTGAATCGAAAAAAATCTAAATAATATCTAGGCGTTCAAAAGTTAAAAGATAATGGCTCTGAATATATTCTGTTAGAAAAAATATACAATGCCTTATTCTTCCCTGTTTTAAAGTATATACACCAACTCAGTATGCTCTATCATGTAAAATACCGAAATTCTAATTTTCCATGAATTGAAAAAACCTAAATATTATTTAGGCACCCCAATGTTAAATGCAAAATTGCTCTGAATATAATCTGTCAGAAAAAATATACAATGCTTTTTTCTACTCTGTTTTGGAGTATATACATTAACTAAATATGCTCTCTCATGTAAAATACAGAAATTCTGATTTTACACGAGTCAAAAATATCTAAATATTATTTAGTCACCCGAATGTTAAAAACAAAATTGCTCTGAATATAATGTGTCAGAAAAAAATATACAATGAACTATTCTACTTACTTTTGGAGTATATACACCAACTAAATATGCTCTCTCATGTAAAATACAGTAATTCTATATTTAAGCGAATCAAAAAAAATCTAAGTATTATCTAGGCACCCCACTGTTGCAAGCAAAATAGCTCTGAAAATAATCTGTCAAAAAACTATACAATGCCGTTTTCGACTCTGTTTTGTAGAATATACACCAAGTCCATATGCTCTCTCATGTAAAATACCGAAATTGTAATTTTACGGAAATCGAAAAAAATCTAAATAATATCTAGGCGCCCCAAAGTTAAAGGAAAATGGCTCTGAATATAGTCTGTTAGAAAAAATATACAATGCCTTATTCTACCCTGTTTTGGAGTATATACACCAACTCCATATGCTCTCTCATGTAAAACACCGAAATTCTAATTTTATGCCAATCGAAAAAAATCTAAATAGTATCTAGGCGCCCCAAAGTTAAAAGAAAATAGCTCTGAATATAGTCTGTCAGAAAAAATATACAATGTCCTATTCTACCCTCTTTGGCGTATATACACCAACTCAATATGCTCTATCATGTAAAATACAGAAATTCTATATTTGAGCGAATCGAAAAAAATCCCAATATTATCTAGACACCCCAATGTTTAAAGCAAAATTGCTCTGAATATAATCTGTCAGGGACAATATACAATGCCCTTTTCTACTCTGATTTGGTGTATATACTCCAACTCAATATGTTCTCTCATGTAAAATAACGAAATTCTAATTTTACGCGAATCAAATAAAATCTAAATAATATCTAGGCGCCCCAAAGTTAAAAGAAAATGGCTCTGAATATAGTCTGTTAGAAAAAATATACAATGCCTTATTCTACTCTGTTTTCGAGTATATACACCAACTTCATATGCTCTCTCATGTAAAATATCGAAATTCTAATTTTACCCGAACGGAAAAAATCTAAATATTATCTTGACATCCCAAGGTTAAAAACAAAATTGCTCTTAATATAATCTGTCAGAAAAAATATAAAATGCCTTATTCTACTCTGTTTTTGAGTATATACACCAACTCCATATGCTCTTTTATGTAAAATACAGAAATTCTATATTTAAGCAAATCGAAAAAAATCTAAATATTATCTAGGCAACCCAATGTTAAAAACAAAATTGCTCTGAATATAATCTGTCAGAAAAAATATACAATGTCCTATTCTACCATTCTACCCTCTTTGGCGTATATACACCAACTCAATATGCTCTCTCATGTAAAATATGGAAATTCTAAATATATGCGAATCCAAAATAATCTATATAATATCTAGGCGCCCCAAAGTTAAAAGAAAATGGCTCTTAATATAGACTGGTAGAAAAAATATACAATGCCTTATTCTACTGTGTCTTGGAGTATATACACCAACTCAGTATGCTCTCTCATGTAAAATATAGAAATTCTAATTTTAAACGAATCGAAAAAATCTAAAAATTATCTAGGCACCCCAAAGTTAAAAACAAAATTGCTCTGAATGTAATCTGTCAGAAAAAATATTCAATGCCTTATTCTACTCTGTTTTGGAGTATATACACCAACTCCATATGCTCTCTCATGTAAAATAGAGAAATTCTATATTTGAGCAAATCGAAAAATATCTCAATATTATCTAGGCACCCCAATGTTAAAAGCATAATTGCTCTGAATATAATCTGTCAGAAAAAATATACAATGCCCTTTTCTACTCTGATTTGGAGTATATACACCAACTCAATATGCTGTCTCATGTAAACTACGGAAATTCTAATTATATGCGAAACGAAAATAATCTATATAATATCTAGGCGCCCCAAAGTTAAAAAAAATGGCTCTTAATATAGACTGGTGGAAAAAATATACAATGCCTTATTCTGCAGTGTTTTGGACTATATACACCAACTCAGGATGCTCTCTCATGTAAAATAACAAAATTCTAATTTTACGTGAATCGAAAAAAATCTAAAAAATATCTAGGGGCCCCAAAGTTAAAAAAAATGGCTCTGAATATAGTCTGTTAGAAAAAATATACAATGATTTATTCTACTCTGTTTATGAGTATATACACCAACTTCGTGTACTCTCTCATGTAAAATACAGAAATTCTAATTTTACCGAAATAGTTAAAATCTAAATATTACCTAGGCACCCCAATGTTTAAAACCAAATTGCTCTGTATATAATTTGTCAGAAAAAATATACAATGCCCTATTCTACTCTGTTTTCGAGTATATACACCAACTCAATATTCTCTCTCATGTAAAATAGAGAAATCTTAATTTTACCCGAATCAAAAATATATAAATATAATCTAGGCACCCCAACGTTAAAAACAAAATTGCTCTGAATATATTCTGTCAAAAAATATACAATGCCCTATTCTACTTTGTATTGGAATATATACACCAACTCAGTATACTCTCTCATGTAAAATACCGAAATGCTAATTTAACGTGAATCGAAAAAATCTAAATATTATCTAGGCACCCCAATGTTAAAAGCTAAATTGATCTGAATATAATCTGTCATAAAAATTATGCAGTGCTTTTTTTTACTCTGTATTGGACTATATACACCAACTCAATATGCTCTCTCATGTAAAATACCCACATTCAAATTTTACGTGAATCAAAAAAAATCTAAAAAATATCTAGGCTCCCCAAAGTTAAAAGAAAATAGCTCTTAGTATAGTCTGTTAGAACAAAAATGCAATGCCTTATTCTACTATGTTTTGGAGTATATACAGGAACTCACTATGCTCTCTCTTGTAAAATAAAGATATTCAAATTTTACTTGAATCGAAAAAATCTAAATATTATCTAGGCACCCCAATGTTAAAAACAAAATTGCTCTGAATATAATCTGTCAGAAAAAATATACAATGCCCTATTATAATCTGTTTTAGAGTATATACACCAACTCTACCTGCTCTCACATGTAAAATACAGAAATTCTATATTTAAGCGAATCGGAAGAAATCTAAATAATATCTAGGCACCCTAAAGATAAATAAAATGGCTCTAAATATAGTCTGTTAGAAAAAATATACAATGTCTTATTCTACTTTGTTTTAAAATATATACACCAACTCCACATGGTGTCTCATGTAAAATACATAAATTGTATATTTAAGCGAATCGAAGAAAATCTAAATATTATCTAGGCACCCCAATGTTAAAAGCAAAATTGCTCTGAATATAGTCTGTCAGAGAAAATATACAATGCCCTTTTCTACTCTGTTTTGTAGTATATACACCAACTTAATATGCTATCTCATGTAAAATACGGAAATTCTAATTATACGCGAATCGAAAAAAATCTAAATTATTACTAGGCGCCCCAAAGTTAAAAGAAAATGTCTCTGAATATAGTCTGTTAAAGAAATATACAATGTTTTATTATACACTGTTTTGGAGTATATACACAAACTTCGTGTACTCTCTCATGTAAAATATAGAAATTCCAATTTTACCAGAATAGTTAAAATCTAAATATTACCTAGGCACCCCAATGTTTAAAAAAAATTGCTCTGAATATAATCTGTCAGAAAAAATACGCAATGCCCTTTTCTACTCTGTTTTGTAGTACATATGCCAACTCAATATGCTCTCTCATGTAAAATACCGAAATTCTATATTTTCCAAATCAAAAAAAATCTAAATAAAATCTAGGCGCCCCAAAGTTAAAAGAAAATGGTTCTAAATATAGTCTATAAAAAAATATACAATGCCTTATTCTTCTCTGTTTTGGAGTATATACACCAACTCCATATGGTCTCTCAAGTAAAATACAGAAATTCTATATTTAAGCGAATTGAAAAAATTCTAGATATTATCTAGGCACCCCAATGTAAAAAGCAAAATTGCTTTTAATATAATCTCTCAGATAAAATATACAATGCCCTTTACTTCTCTGTTTTGTAGTATATACATCAACTCCATATGCTCTCTCATGTAAAATACAGAAATTCTAATTTTACCCGAATCAAACAAATCAAAATATTATGTAGGCACCCCAATGTTTAAAACAAAATTTCTCTGAATATAATCTGTCAGAAAAAATATAAAATGCCCTTTTCTACTCTGTTTTCGAGTATATACACCAACTCAATATGCCCTCTCATGTAAAATACAGAAATTCAAATTTTACCCCAGTCGAAAAAATCTATATATTATCTAGGCACCCTAATGATAAAAAAAAAATTGCTCTGAATATAATCTCTCAGAAAAAATATACAACGCCCTATTCTACTTAGTTTTGGAGTATATACACCAACTACATATGGTCTCTCATGTAAAATACAGAAATTCTAATTTTATGCGAATCGAAAAAAATCAAATAATATCTAGGCGACCCAAAGTTAAAAGAAAATGGCTCTTAATATAGTCTGTTAGAAGAAATGTACAAAGCCTTATTCTACTCTGTTTTGGATTATATACACCAACTCAGTATGCTCTCACATGTAAAATACAGAAATTCTAATTTTACGTGAAATGAAAAAAATCTAAATAATATCTAGTCTCCCGAAAGTTAAAAGAAAATGGCTCTGCGTATAGTCTGTTAGAAAAAATGTAAATTGCCTGATTCTACTCTGTTTTGGAGTATATAAACCAACACAGTATGCTCTCTCATGTAAAATATAGAAATTCGAATTGTACCCGAATTGAAAAAATCTAAATATTATGTATGCACCCCTATGTTAAAAACAAAATTGCTCTGAATATCGTCTGTCAGAAAAAATATACAATGCCCTATTCTACTCTGTTTTGGAGTATATACACCAACTCCATATGCTCTCTCATGTAAAATACAAAAATTCAATATTTAAGCAAATCGAAAAAAATCTAAATATTATCTAGGCAAACCAATGTAAAAAACAAAATTGCTCTGAATAAATTCTGTCAGAAAAAATATACAATGCCCTATTCTACTCTGTTTTGGAGTATATACAACAACTCCATATGCTCTCTCATGTAAAATACCGAAATTCTAATTTTACTGAAATTGAAAAAAATCTAAATAATATGTAGGCGCACCAAAGTTAAAAGAAAATGGCTCTGTATACATTCTGTTTGAAGAAATGTACAATGTTTTATTCTACTCTTTTTTGGAGTATATACACCAACTCAGTATGCTCTCTCATGTAAAATACCGAAATTCTAATTGTACCCGAATCGAAAAAATATAAATATTATCTAGGCAACCCAACGTAAAAAACAAAATTGCTCTGAATATACTCTGTCAGAAAAAATATACAATGCCCTATTCTACTCTGTTTTGGAGTAGATATACCAACTCAGTGTGCTCTCTCATGTAAAATACAGAAATTCTAATTTTACCCGAAATGAAAAAATCAAAATATTATCTATGCACCCCAATGCTAAAAACAAAATTGATCTGAATATATTCTGTCAGAAAAAATATACAATGCCCTATTCTACTCAATTTTGGAGTATATACTCCAACTCCATATGCTGTCTCATGTAAAATGAAGAAATTCTAATTTTACCAGAATCGAAAAAATCTAAACATTATCTAGGCACCCCAATATAAAAAAAATTTGCTCTGAATAGAATCTGTCAGAAAAAATATACAATGCCGTATTCTAACCTGTTTTGGAGAACATACACAAACTCAGTATGCTCTCTCATGTAAAATACCGAAATTCTAATTTTACGTGAATCGAAAAAAATCTGAATATTATCTAGGAACCGGAATGTTAAAAGCAAAATTGCTCTTAATACAGTGTGTCAGAAACAAGATACAATGCCCTTCTCCAATTTTTTTGGAGTATATACAGCAACTCAATATGTTCTGTCATGTAAAATACCGAAATTCTAATTTTAAGAGAATCGACAAAAATCTAAATAATATCTAGGTGCCCCAAAGTTAAAAGAAAATGGCTCTGAATATAGTCTGTTAGAGAAAATATACAATGCCTTATTCTATTCTTCTTTGGAGTATATAAACCAACTCAGTATGCTCTCTCATACAAAATACCGAATTTCTAATTTTACGTGAATCGATAAAAATCTAAATGTTATCTAGGGACCCCAATGTTAAAAGCAAAATTGCTCTGAATATAATCTGTCAGAAAAAATATACAATGCCCTTCACTACTCTGTTTTGGAGTATCTACACCAACTCAATATGCTCTCTCATGTAAAATATTGAAATTCTAATTTTACGCCAATCGAAAAAAATCTAACGAATATCTAGGCGCATCAAAGTTAAAAGAAAATTGCTCTGAATGTAGCCTGTCAGAAAAAATATACAATGCCACTAACTACTTAGTTTTGGAGTATCTACACCAACTCAATATGCTCTCTCATGTAAAATATCGAAATTCTAATTTTACCCGAATCGAAAAAATCTAAATATTATCTAGGCACCACAATGTTAGAAACAAAATTGCTCTGAATATAGTCTGTCAGAAAAAATATATAATTCCCTATTCTACTCTGTTTTGGAGTATATACACCAACTTCATATGCTCTCAAATAAAAAAAACATAAATTCTATATTTAAGCGAATCGAAAATAATCTAAATATTATCTAGGCATCCCTATGTTTAAAGCAAAATTGCTCTGAATATAATCTGTCAGAAAAAATATACAATGCCCTTTTCTATTCTGTTTTAAAGTATATTCACAAACTCAATATGGTCTCTCATGTAAAATACCGAAATTCTAATTTTACGTGAATCGAAAAAAATCTGAATAATATGAAGGCGCCCCAAAGTTAAAAGAAAATGGGTCTGAATATAGTCTGTTAGAAAAAATATACAATGCCTTATTCTACTCTGTTTTGGAGTATATACACCAGTTCAGTAAGCTCTCTAATGTAAAATACAGAAATTCTATATTTAAGTGAATCGAAAAAAATCTCAATATATCTAGGCACCCCAATGTTAAAAGCAAAATTGCTCTGAATATAGTCTGTCAGAAAAAATATAAAATGCCATTTTCTACTCTGTTTTGTAGTATATACATCAACTCAAAATACTCTCTCATGTGAAATACAGAAATTCAAATTTTACCCGAATCAAAAAAATCTAAATATAATCTAGGCACCCCAATGTGAAAAACAAAATTTTGTTGAATATAATCTGTCAGAAAAAATATCGAATGCCCTATTCTACTGTTTTGGAGTATATACACCAACTCCATATGCTCTCTCATGTAAAATACAGAAATTCTATATTTAAGCGAATCGAAAGAAATCTAAATATTATCAAGGCACCCCAATGTTAAAAGAAAAATTGCTCTGAATATAATCTGTCAGAATAAATATACAATGCCCTATTCTACACTGTTTTGGAGTATATGCACCAACTCAATATGCTCTCTCATGTAAAATGCAAAAATTCTGTATTTAAGCGAATGGAAAAAAATCTAAAAATTATCTAGGCACCCCAATGTCAATAGCAAAATTTCTCTGAATATAATCTGTCAGAAAAATATACAATGCACTATTCTACACTGTTTTGGAGTACATAAACAATCTGCATATGTTCTCTCATGTAAAATACGAACATTCTATATTTAGGCGAATCGAAAAAAATCTACATAATATCTAGGCACCCCAATGTTGAAAGCAAAATTACTCCGAATATATTCTGTCAGAAAAAATATACAATGCCCTTTTCTACTCTGTTTTAGAGTATATACACCAATTCAATATGCTCTCTCATGTAAAATACCGAAATTCTAATTTTACACGAATCGAAATAAATCTAAATAAAATCTAGGCACCCCAAAGTTAAAAGAAAATGGCTCTGAATATAGTCAGTTATAAAAATATAGAATGCTTTATTCTACTCTATTTTGGAGTATATACACCAACTCAGTATGCTCTCTCATGTAAAATACCGAAATTTTGACTTACCCGAATTGAAAAAATCTAAATATTATCTAGGCACACCAATGTTAAAAACAAAATTGCTCTGAATATAAACTCTCAGAAAAAATATACAACACCCTATTCTACTTTATTTTTGAGTATATACACCAACTCTACATGCTCTCTTCTGTAAAATACAGAAATTTTATATTTAAGCGAATCAAAAAAAATCTAAATAATATCTAGGCTCCCCAAAGTTCAAAGAAAATGGCTCTGAATATAGTATGTTAGAAAAAATATACAATGCATTATTCTACTATGTTTTGGAGTATATACACCAACTCAGTATGCTCTCTCATGTAAAATACAGAAATTCTAATTTTACCCGAATCGAAAAAATCTAAATATTATCAAGGCAACCCAATGTTAAAAACAAAATTGCTCTGAATATAAACTCTCAGAAAAAATACACAATACCCTATTCTACTCTTTTTTTGAGTATATACACCAACTCTACATGCTCTCTCATGTAAAATACAGAAATTATATATTAAAGCGAATCAAAAAAAATCTAAATAATATCTAGGTTCCCCAAAGTTAAAAGAAAATGGCTCTGAATATAGTATGTTAGAAAAAATATACAATGCCTTATTCTACTATGTTTTGGAGTATATACACCAACCCAGTATGCTCTCTCTTGTAAAATACAGAAATTCTAATTTTACCCGAATCGAAAAAATCTAAATATTATCAAGGCACCCCAATGTTAAAAACAAAATTACTCTGAATATAAACTCTCATAAAAAATATACAATGCCCTATTCTACTCTGTTTCTGAGTATATACACCAACTCTACATGCTCTCTCATGTAAAATACAGAAATTCTATATTTAAGTGAATCGAAACAAATCTAAATATTATCTAGGCACCCCAATGTTAAAAAAAATTGCTCTGAATATAATCTGTCAGAAAAAATATACAATGTCCTCTTCTACGCTGTTTTGGAGTATATACACCAACTCAGTATGCTCTCTCATGTAAAATACCGAAATTCTAATTTTAAGTGAATCGAAAAAAATCTAAATATTATCTAGGCACCCCAATGTTTAAAGCAAAATTTCTCTGAATATAATCTGTCTGACAAAATATACAATGTTATTGTCTAGTCTGTTTTTGAGTGTATACACCAACTCAATATGCTGTCTCAGATAAAATACCGAAATTCTTATTTTATGCAAATCAAAAAAAATCTAAATTATATCTAGGCACCCGAATGATAGAAATAAAATTGCTCTGAATATAATCTGTCAGAAAAAAATATACAATGCCCTATTCTACTTTGTTTTGGGGTATATAAAACAGCTCCATATGCTCTCTTATATAAAATACATAAATTCTATATTTAAGCGAATCGATAAAATTATAAATATTATCTAGGCACCTCAATTTTAAAAGAAATATTGCGCTGAATATAGTCTGTCAGAAAAAATATACAATGCCATTTTCTACTCTGTTTTGTAGTACATACATCAACTCAATATGCTCTCTCAGGTAAAATACAGAAATTCTAATTTTACCGGAATCGAAAAAATCTAAATATAATCTAGGCACCCCTATGTGAAAAAGAAAAATGCGTTGAATATAATCTGTCAGAAAAAATATAGAATGTCCTATTCTACTCTGTTTTGAAGTATGTACACCAACTCCATATGCTCTCTCATGTAAAATACAGAAATTCTATATTTAAGCAAATCGAAAGAAATCTAAATATTATCTAGGCACCCCAATGTTAAAAGCAAAATTGCTCTGAATATAATCTGTCAGAAAAAATATACAATGCCCTATTCGACTCTGTTTTGTAGTATATACACCAACTCCATATGCTCTCTCATGTAAAATACAAAAATTCGGTATTTTAGCGAATGGAAAAAAATCTAAAAATTATCTAGACACCCCAATGTTAAAAGCAAAATTGCTCTGAATGTAATCTGTCAGAAAAAATATACAATGCCTTTTTCGACTCTGTTTTGTAGTATATACACCAAGTTAATATGCTCTCTCATGTAAGAGACTGAAATTCTGATTTTATGCGAATCAAAAAAAATCTAAATAATATCTAGGCGCCCCAATGTTAAAAGAAAATGGCTCTGAATATAGTGTGTTAGAGAAAATATACAATGCCTTATTCTACTCTGTTTTGGAGTATATACACCAACTCAGTGTGCTGCCTCATGTAAAATACTGAAATTCTAAATTTTCCCGAATCGAAAAAAATCTAAATATTATGTAGGCACCTCAATGTTAAAAACAAAATAGCTCTGAATATAATCTCTCAGAAAAAATTTACAATGCCCTATTCTACTCTGTTTTGGAGTATATACACAAACTACATACGGTCTCTAATGTAAAATACAGAAATTCTCTATTTAAGCGAATCGAAAAAATCTAAATATTATCTAGGCACCCCAATGTAAAAAGCAAAATTTCTCTGAATATAATCTGTCAGAAAAAATATACAATGCTCTTTTCTACTCTGTTTTGGAGTATATACACCAAATCCATATGCTCTCTCATGTAAAATATAGAAATTATATATTTAAGAGAATTGAAAAAAATCTAAATATTATCTAGGCACCCCAATGTTAAAAACAGAATTGCTCTGAATATCATCTGTCAGAAAAAATATACAGTGCCTTATTCTAGTCTGTTTTGGAGTACAAACACCAACTCCATATGTTCTCTTATGTAAAATACAGACATTCTATATTTAAGCGAATCTAAAAAAATCTAAATATTATCTAGGCACTCCAATGATAAAAGAAAAATTACTCTGAAAATAATCTGTCAGAAAAAATATACAATGTTCTTTTCTACTCACTTTTAGAGTATATACACCAACTCAATATGCTCTCTCATGTAAAATAGCGAAATTCTAATTTTACGCGAATCGAAATAAATCTAAATAATAGCTAGGCACCCCAAAGTTAAAAGAAAATGGCTCTGAATATAGTCAGTTAGATAAAATATAAAATGCTTTATTCTACTCTATTTTGGAGTATATACACCAACTCAGTATGCTCTCTCATGTGAAATACCGAAATTCTAACTTACCCGAATCGAAAAAATCTAAATATTATCTAGGCACACCAATGTTAAAAGCAAAATTACTCTGAATATATTCTGTCAGAAAAAATATACAATTCCCTTTTTACTCTGTTTTGGAGTATATACACCAAGTCAATATGCTCTCTCATATAAAATACCGAAATTCAAATTTTACGCGAATCGAAAAAAATTTAAATAATATCTAGGCGCCTTAAAGTTAAAAGAAAATGGCTATGAATATAGTCTGTTAGAAAAAATATACAATGCCTTATTGTACTCTATTTTGGAGTAAATACACCAATTCCATATGCTCTCTTATGTAAAATACAGAAATTATAATTTTACCCAAATCAAAAAAATCTAAATATTATCTAGGCACCCCAATGTTAAAAAAAAAATTGCTCTGATTATAATCTGTCAGAAAAGATATAAAATTCCCTTTTCTACTCTGTTTTGGATTATATACACCAACTCCATATGCTCTCTCATATAAAATACAGAAATACTATATTTAAGCGAATCGAAAAAAATCTAAATATTATCTGGGCATCCTAATGTTGAAAGCAAAATTTCGCTGAATATCATCTGTCAGAAAAAATATACAATGCCCTATTCGATTCTATTTTGTAATATATACACCAAATCCATATGCTCTCTTACATAAAATACAGAAATTCTAATTTTAGCAGAATCAAATAAATCTAAATATTATCAAGGCAACCCTATGTTAAAAGCAAAATTGCTCTGAATACAATCTGTCAGAAAAAATATACAATGCCCTTTTCTACTCTGTTTTGGATTATATACACCAAATCCATATGCTCTCTCATGTAAAATACAGAAATTCTATATTTAAGCGAATCGAAAAAAATCTAAATAATATCTAGGTGCCTCAAAGTTAAAAGAAAATGGTT
The DNA here is from genome assembly GCF_049354715.1 of Callithrix jacchus. Classification (NCBI taxonomy): domain Eukaryota; kingdom Metazoa; phylum Chordata; class Mammalia; order Primates; family Cebidae; genus Callithrix; species Callithrix jacchus. Next base: position 151,975 of record NC_133510.1, read on the forward strand.
CCGAATATAGTATGTTAGAAAAAATATACAATGCCTTATTCTACTATGTTTTGGAGTATATACACCAACTCAGTATGCTCTCTCGTGTAAAATACATAAATTCTAATTTTACCTGAATCGAAAAAATCTAAATATTATCTAGGCACCCCAATGTAAAAAGCAAAATTGCTCTGAATATAATCTGTCAGAAAAAATATAAAATGCCCTTTTCTACATTGTTTTGGTTTATATACACCAACTCCATATGCTCTCTCATGTAAAATACAGAAATTCTGTATTTAAGCGAATCGAAAAAAATCTAAATATTATCTAGGCACCCCAATGTTAAAAACAAAATTTCTCTGAACATAATGTGTCAGAAAAAATATACAATGCTCTATTCTACTCTGTTTTGGAGTATATAGACCAACTCAATATGCTCTCTCATGTAAAATAAAGAAATTTTATATTTAAGCGAATCAAAAAAATCTAAATAATATTTATGCACCCCAAACTTTAAAGAAAATGTTTCAGAATATAGTCTGTTAGTAAAAATATACAATGCCTTATTCTACTATGTTTTTGTGTATATACACCGACTCAGTATGCTCTCTCGTGTAAAATACAGATATTCTAATTTTACCCGAATCGAAAAAATCTAAATATTATCTAGGCACCCCAATGTTAAAAACAAAATTGCTCTGAACATAAACTGTCAGAACAAATTTACAATGCTTTATTCTACTCTGTTTTTGAGTACATACACCAACTCTACCTGCTCTCTTCTGTAAAATAAAGAAATTCTATATTTAAGCGAATCGAAAAAAATCTAAATATTATCTAGGCACCCCAATGTTAAAAAAAAAATTGCTCTGAATATAATCAGTCAGAAAAAATATAGAATGCCCTCTTCTACTCTGTTTTGGAGTATACACACCAAATCAATATGCTCTCTCATGTAAAATACCGAATTTCTAAATTTACGTGAATTGAAAAAAATCTAAATATTATCTAGGCACCACAAGGTTAAAAGCAAAATTTCTCTGAATATAAACTGTCAGAAACAATATACAATGACTTATTCTACTCTGTTTTGGAGTATATACACCAACTCAGTATGCTCTCTCATGTAAAATACAGAAATTATAATTTTACCTGAATCGAAAAAATCTAAATCTTATCTGGGCACCCCAATGTAAAAAACAAAATTGCTCTGAATGTAATCTCTCAGAAAAATATACAATACCTTATTCTACTGTGTTGTGGAGTAAATACACCAACTCAGTATGCTATCTCATGTAAAATACCGAAATTCGAAATTTACGTGAATCGAAAAAAATCTAAATTTTATCTAGGCACCCCAATGTTAAAAGCAAAGTTGCTGTGAATATAATCTGTAAGAAAAAATATACAATACCCTTTTCTACTCTGTTCTGTAGTATATACACCAACTCAATATGATCTCTCGTGTGAAATACAAAAATTCTAATTTTACCCGTATCGAAAAAATCTAAATATTATCTAGGTACCCCAATGTTAAAAGCAAAATTGCTCTGATTATAATCTGTCAGAAAAAAAATACAATGCCCTTTTCTACTCTCTATTGGAGTATAAATACCAACTCAATATGCTCTGTCATGTAAAATACCCAAATTCTAATTTTACGTGAATCGAAAAAAATCTAAATAATATCTAGACGCTCCAAAGTTGAAAGAAAATGCCTCTGAATATAGTCTGTTAGAAAAAATATACAATGCCTTATTCTACTCTGTTTTGGAGTAAATACACCAACTCAGTATGCTCTCTCATGTAAAATACCGAAATTCTAATTTTACGTGAATCGAAAATATCTAAATATTATCTAGGAAGCCGAATGTTAAAAACAAAATTGCTCTGAATATTATCTGTCAGAAAAAATATACAATGCCCTATTCTACTCTGTTTTGGAGTATATACACCAACTCCATATGCTCTATCATGTAAAATACAGAAATTCAATATTTTAGCGAATCGGAAAAAATCTAAATATTATATAGGCACCCCAATGATAAAAGCAAAATTGCTCTAAATATTATCTGTCAGAACAAATATACAATGCCCTTTATTACTCTGTTTTGTAGTATATACACAAACTCAATATGCTCTCTCATGTAAAATACCCAAATTCTAATTTTACTCGAATTCAAAAAAATCTAAATAATATCTAGGCACCCCAGTGTTCAAAGTAAAATTTCTCTGAATATAATCTATCAGAAGAAATATACAATGCCCTATTCTACTCTGTTTTGGAGTATATACACCAACTCAGTATGCTCTCTCATGTAAAATAACGAAATCCTAATTTTACGTGAATCGAAAATAAGGTAAATATTATCTAGGGACAGCAATGTTAAAAGTAAAATTGCTCTAAATATACCCTGTCAGAAAAAATATATAATGCCCTTTTCTACTCTTTTTTAAAGTATATACACAAACTCAATATGCTCTCTCATGTAAAATACCGAAATTCTAATTTTACGCTAATCGAAAAAAATCTAAATAATATCTAGGTGCCCGAAATTTAAAAGAAAATGGTTATGAATATAGCGTGTTAGAAAAAAATATAAAATGCCTTATTCTACTCTGTTTTGGAGTATATACATCAACTCAGTATGCTCTCTCTTGTAAAATACAGAAATTCTATATTTAAGCGAATCGAAAAAAATCTAAATATTGTCTAGGCACACCAATGTTAAAAGAAATATTGCTCTGAATATAATCTGTCAGAATAAATATACAATGTTCTATTCTACTCTGTTTTGGAGTTTATACACCAACTCCATATGCTCTCTCATGTAAAATACAGAAATTCTATATTAAAGCAAATCAACAAAAATCTAAATATTATCTAGAAACCACAATGTTAAAAGTAAAATTGCTCTGAATATAATCTGTCAGAAAAAATATACAATGCCGTTTTCGACTCTGTTTTGTAGTATATACACCAAATTAATATGGTCTCTCATGTAAAATACACAAATTCTAATTTTACCAGAATCGAAAAAATCTAAATAATATCTAGGCGCCCCAAAGGTAAAAGAAAATGGCTCTGAATATAGTCTGTTAGACAAAAAATAAAATGCCTTATTCTCCTCTGTTTTGGAGTATATACCCCAACTGAGTATGCTCTCTCAGGTAGAATACCGAAAAAATAATTTTACGTGAATAAAAAAAAATCGAAATATTATCTAGGCACCTCAATGTTGAAAACAAAATTGCTCTGAATATAATCTGTCATAAAAAATATACAGTGCCCATGGTACACTCTTTTGGAGTATATACACCAACACAGTATGCTCTCTCATGGAAAATACCGAAATTCTAATTTTACATGAATCAAAAAAATCTAAATAGTATCTTGGCACCCCAACCTTAAAAGCAAAATGGCTCTGAATATAATCTGTTGAAACAAATATACAATTCCTTATTCTACTATGTTTTGGAGTATATACACCAAGTCACTATGCTCTGTCATATAAAATAAAGAAATTCTAATTTTAAACGAATCGAAATAATCTAAAAATAATCTAGGTACTTCAATGTTAAAAACAAAATTGCTCTGAATATAATCTGTCAGATAAAATATACAATGCCCTATTCTACTCTGTTTTGGAGTATATACACCAACTCCATTTGCTCTCTCATGTAAAATACAGAAATTCTATATTTAAGCGAATTGAAAAAAATCTAAATATTATCTACGCACCCCAATGTTAAAACCAAAATTGCTGTGAATATATTCTGTCATAAAAAATATACAATGCCCTTTTCTACTCTGTTTTGTAGCATATACATTAACAAAATATGCTCTCTCATGTAAAATACCAAAATTCTAATTTTATGAGAATGGAAAAAAATCTAAATAATATCTAGGCACCCGAAATTTAAAGAAAATGGCTATGAATATAGTCTGTTAGAAAAAATATACAATGCTTTATTCTACTGTTTTGGAGTATATACACCAACTCAATATGCTCCCTCATGTAAAATACAGAAATTCTAATTTTACGTGAATTGAAAAAAATCTAAATATTATCTAGGCACCCAAATGTTAAAACCAAAATTGCACTGAATATAGTCTTTCAGAGATAATATACAATGCCCTGTTCTACACTGTTATGGTGTATATACACGAACTCCATATGCTCTCTCATGTAAAATACAGAAATTTTATATTTAAGCGAATCGAAAAAAATCTAAATATTATATACTTACCCCAATGTTAAAAACAAAATTGCTATGAATATAATCTGTCAGAAAACATATAAAATGCCCTATTCTACTCTGTTATGAAGTATATACACCAACTCCATATGCTCTCCCATGTAAAATACAGAAATTCTATATTTAAGCGAATCGAAAAAAATATAAATATTATCAAGGCACGCCAATGTTAAAAGCAAATTTGCTCTGAATCTAATCTGTCAGAAAAAATATACAATGCTTTTTTCTACTCTGTTTTGGAGTATATAGACCACCTGAATATGCTGTCTCATGTAAAATACAGAAATTCTAATTTTTTACGTGAAAAAAAAAATCTAAATAATATCTAGGCTCCCCAAAGTTAAAAGAAAATGGCTATGAATATAGTCTGTTAGAAAAAATATACAATGCCTTATTTTACTCTGTTTTGGAGTATATACACCAACTCAGTATACTCTCTCATGTAAAATATCAAAATGATAATTTTACCCGAATCGAAAATATCTAAATATTATCCAGACACCCAAATGTTAAAATCAAAATTGCTCTGAATATAATGTCAGAAAAAATATACAATGCCCTATTCTACTCTGTTTTGGAGTATATACACCAACTGCATATGCTCTCTAATGTAAAACAAAGAAATTCTATATTTAAGCGAATCTAAAAAAATCTAAATATAATCTAGGCACCCAAATGTTAAAAGCAAAATTGCTCTGAATATAATCTGTCAGAGAAAATATACAATGCCCTTTACTACTATGTTTTGCAGTATATAAACCAAATCAATATGCGCTCTCGTGTAAAATACAGAAATTCTAATTTTACCTGAATCGAAAAAGTCTAAATATTATTTAGGCACCCCTATGTTAATAACAAAATTTCTCTGAATATAAAGTGTCAGAAAAAATATACAATGAACTATTCTACTCTGTTTTTCATTATATACACCAACTCTACCTGCTCTCTCATGTAAAATACAGAAATTCTATATTTAAGCGAATCAAAAAAAATCTAAATATTATCTAGGCACCCCAATGTTAAAAGCAAAATTGCTCTGAATATAATCAGTCAGAAAAAATATAGAATGCCCTTTTCTACTCTGTTTTGGAGTATCTACACCAACTCCATATGCTCTCTCATGTAAAATACAGAAATTTTTTATTTAAGTGAATCCAAAAATATCTAAATAATATCTAGGCACCCCAAACTTAAAAGAAAATGTCTCTGAATATAGTCTGTTAGAAAAAATATACAATGCCTTATTCTACTATGTTTTGGAGTATATACACCAACTAAGTATGCACTCTCGTGTAAAATAAAGAAATTCTAATTTTACCCGAATCGAAAAAATCTAAATATTATCTAGACACCCCAATGTTAAAAACAAAATTGCTCAGAATATAAACTGTCATAAAAAGTTTACAATACCCTATTCTACTCTGTTTTTCAGTATATACACTAACTCAGTATACTCTCTCATGTAAAATATCGAAATTCTAATCTTACACGAAGCGAAAAACTCTAAATATTATCTACGCACCCCAATGTTAAAATCCAAATTGCTCTGAATATAATGTCAGAAAAAATATACAATGCCCTATTCTACTCTGTTTTGGAGTATATACACCAACTGCATATGCTCTCTCATGTAAAACACAGAAATTCTATATTTAAGCAAATCGAAAAAATTCTAAATATTATCTAGGCACCCCAATATTGAAAGCAAAATTGCTCTGAAAATAATCTGTCAAAAAATATACAATTCTCTATTCTACTCTGTTTTGTAGTATATACACCAAATCGATATGCGCTCTCATGTAAAATACCGAAATTCTAAATTTACGTGAATCGAAAAAAATCTAAATATTATCTAGGCACGCCAATGTTAAAAGCAAAATTTCTCTGAATATAATCTGTCACAAAAAATACACAATGCTTTTTTCTACTCTGTTTTGGAGTATATACACCAACTCAGTTTGCTCTCTCATGTAAAATACAGAAATTGTAATTTTAGATGAATAAAAAATAACTAAATATTATCTGGGCACCCCAATAATAAAAGCAAGATTGCTCTGAATATAATCTGTCAGAAAAAAATATACAATGCGGGTTTCTACACTGTTTTGGAGTATATACAACAACTCCATATGCTCTCTCATATAAAATACAGAAATTCTATATTTAAGTGAATCGAAAAAAATTTAAATATTATCTAGGCACCCCAATGTTAAAAACAAAATAGCTCTGAATATATTCTGTCAGAAAAAATATACAATCCCGTATTGTACTTTGTTTTGGAGTATATACATCAATTCCATATGCTCTCTAAGGTAAAATGCAAAAATTCTATATTTAAGCAAATCGAAAAAAATCTAAATATTATCTAGGCATCCCAATGTTAAAAACAAAATTGCTGTGAATATAATCTGTGAAAAAAATATACAATCCTGTACTCTACTCTCTTTTGGACTATATAAACGAACTCCATATTCTATCTCATGTAAAATACAGAAATTCTATATTTAAACGAATCGAATGAAATCTAAATATAATCTAGGCACCCAAATGTTAAAAGAAAAATTGCACTGAATATAATCTGTCAGAAAAAATATACAATGCCCTTTTCTACTCTGTTTTGGAGTATATACACCAAATCAATATGCTCTCTCATGTAAAATACCGAAATTCTAATTTTACACGAATCGATAAAAATCTAAATAATATCTATGCACCCCAAAGATAAAAGAAAATGGCTCTGAATATAGTCTGTTATAAAAAATATACAATGCCTTATTCTACTCTGTTTTGGAGTATATAAACCAACTTAGTATGCGCTCTCATGTAAAACACAGAAATTCTAATTTTACCCGAATCAAAAAAATCTAGATATTATTTAGGCACCCCAATGTTAATAACAAAATTTCTCTGAATATAAAGTGTCAGAAAAAATAATCAATGCCTGATTCTACTCTGTTTTTGAGTATATACACCAAGTCTACGTGCTCTCTAATGTAAAATACAGAAATTCTATATTTAAGCGAATCGAAAAGAATCTAAATATTATCTAGGCACTCCAATGTTAAAAGAAAAATTGCGCTGAATATAATCAGTCAGAAAAAATATACAATGCCCTTTTCTACTCTGTTTTGACGTATATACACCAAATCAATATGCTCTCTCATGTAAAATACCAAAATTCTAATTTTACGTGAATCGAAAAAAATCTAAATAATATCTAGGTGCGCCAAAGTTAAAAGAAAATGGCTCTGAATATAGTCTGTTAGAGTAACTATACAATGTTTTATTCTACTTTGTTTTGGAGTATATACACCAACACACTATGCTCTCTCATGTAAAATACAGAAATTATAATATTACCCAAATCGAAAAATTCTAAATATTATCTAGGCACCCCAATGTAAAAAACAAAATTGCTCTGAATGTAATCTGTCAGAGAAAATATACAATGACCTTCTTTACTCTGTTTTGGAGTATATACACCAACTCCATATGCTTTCTCATGTAAAATACAGAAATTCTATATTTAAGTCAATCGAAAAAAATCTAAATATAATCTAAGCACCCCAAAGTTAAAAACAAAATTGCTCTTAATATAATCTGTCAGAGAAAATATACAATGCCCTATTCTACTCTGTTTTGGAGTATATACACCAACTCCATATGCTCTCTCATGTAAAATACAGAAATTCTATATCTAAGCGAATCTAAAAAAATCTAAATATTATCTAGGCACCCCAATGTTAAAAACAAAATGCTCTGAATATAATCTGTCCGAAGAAATATACAGTCCCCTATTCTACTTTGTTTTGGGGTATATACACCAACTCAATATGCTCTCTCATGTAAAATACCAAAATTCTAATTTTATGTGAATCGAAAAAAATCTAAATATTATCAAGGCATCCCAAAGTTAAAAGCAAAACTTCTCTGAATTTAATATGTCATAAAAATATATACAATGCCCTTTACTACTCTGTTTTGCTGTATATACACCAACTCAATATGCTCTCTCATGTAAAATACCAAAATACTAATTTTACACTTATCGAAAAAAATCTAAATAATATCTAGGCGATCCAAAGTTAAATAAAAATAACTCTAAATATCGTCAGGGAGAAAAAATATACAATGCCTTATTCTACTATGTTTTGAAGTATATACACTAAGTCAGTATGCTCCCTCGTGTGAAATAGAGAAATTCTAATTTTACCCGAATCGAAAAAATCTAAATATTATCAAGGCACCCCAATGTTAAAAGCAAAATTGCTCTGAATATAATCTGTCAGAAAAAATATACAATGATCTTTTCTACTCTCTGTTGGAGCATATATACCAACTAAATATGCTCTCTCATGTAAAATACCCAAATTCTAATTTTACATCAATCGAAAAAAATATAAATAATATCTAGGCGCTCCAAAGTTAAAAGAAAATGACTCTGAAAATAGTCTGTGAGAAAAAATACACAATGCCTTATTCTACTGTGTTTTGGAGTAAATACACCAACTCCATATGCTCTCTCATGTAAAATAGCGAAATTCTATATTTAAGCGAATCAAAAAAAATCTAAATATTATCTAGGCACCCCAATGATAAAAACAAAATTGCTCTGAATATAGTCTGTCAGAAAAAATATACAATGCCCTTTTCTACTCTGTTTTGGATTATATACACCAACTCCATATGCTCTCTCATGTAAAATACAAAAATTCTATATTTAAGCGAATCAAAAAAAATCTAAATATTATCTAGTCACCCCAATGATAAAAACAAAATTGCTCTGAATATAATCTGTCAGAAAAAATATACAATATTCTATTCTACTCTGTTTTGGAGTATATACACCAACTCCATATTCTCTCTCATGTAAAATACAGAAATTTTTAATTTAAGTGAATCAAAAAATATCTAAATAATATCTAGGCACCCCAAATTTAAAAGAAAATGTCTCTGAATATAGTCTGTTAGAAAAAATATACAATGCCTTATTCTACTATGTTTTGGAGAATATACACCAAATCAATATGCTCTCTCATGTAAAATACCGAAATTCTAATTTTACGCGAATCGAATAAAATGTAAATAATATCTAGGTGCCTTCAAGTTAAAAGAAAATGGCGCTGAATATAGTCTGTTAGAAAAAATATACAAGGCCTTATTCTACTCTGTTTTAAAGTATATCCACCAACTCAGTATGCTCTCTCATGTAAAATAGCGAAATTCTAATTTTACCCAATTTGAATAAATCTAAATATTTTCTAGGCACCCCAATGTTAAAAACAAAATTGCTCTGAATATAATATAATCTGTCAGAAAAAATATAAAATGCCCTATTCTCCTCTGTTTTGGAGTATATACACCAACTCCATATGCTCTCTCATGTAAAATACAAAAATTCTATAATTAAGCGAAATAAAAAAATATAATCTAGGCACCACTATGTTAAAAGCAAATTGCTCTGAATATAATCTCTAATCTTTTTTGCAGTATATGCACCAACTCAGTGTGCTCTCTCATGTAAAATACAGAAATTCTAATTTTACCTGAATCGAAAAAATCTAAATATTATCTAGGCACCCCAATGTTAAAAAAAAAATTGTTCTGAATATAATCTGTCAGAAAAAAATACAATACCCTATTCTACTCTGTTTAGGAGTATATACAGCAACCCATATGCTCTCTCATGTAAAATACTAAAATTTATATTTAAGCGAATCGAAAAAATCTAAATACAATCAAGGCACCAGAATGTTATAAGCAAAATTGGTCTTAATATAATCTCTCAGAAAAAATATACAATACCCTTTTCTAATCTGTTTTGGAGTATATACAACAACTCAATATGCACTCTCATGTGAAATACCGAAATTATACTTTTATATGAATCGAAAAAAATTTAAAGAATATTTAGGCACCACAAAGTTAAAATAAAATGGCTCTGAATATAGTCTGTTAGAAAAAATATACAATGCCCTATTCTACTCTGTTTTGGAATATATACACCAACTAAGTATGCTCTCTCATGTAAAATACCGAAATTAAATTTTTACGTGAATAAAAAAATATAAATATTATCTAGGCACCCCAATGTTAAAATCAAATTTGCTCTGAATATAGTCTGTCAGAAAAAATATACAATGCCCTTTTCTACTCTGTTTTGGAGTATATACACCAACTCAATATGCTCTCTAATGTAAAATACCGAATTCTAAATTTACGCGAATCGAAAAAAATCTAAATAATATCTAGGCGCCCCAAAGTTAAAAGAAAATGGCTCTGAATATATTCTGTTAGAAAAAATATACATTGCCTTATTCTACTCTGTATTGGAGTATATACACAAACTCAGTATGCTCTCTCATGTAAAATACAGAAATTCCAATTTTACGTGAATCGAAAAAAATCTAAATATTATCTAGACACCCCAATGTTAAAAACAAAATTGCTCTGAATATAATCTGTCAGAAAATATATACAATGCCCTATTCTACTCTGTTTAGGAGTATATACACCAACTCAGTATGCTTTCTCTTGTGAAATAGAAAAATTCTAATTTTACGTGAATCGAAAAAAATTTAAATATTATCTATGCACCCCAATGTTAAAAGCAAAATTTCTCTGAATATCATCTGTCAGAAAAATATACAATGGCCTTTTCTACTCTGTTTTGGTGTATATACATCAACTCAATAGGCTCTCTCGTGGAAAATACGGAAATTATAATTTCACGCGAATCGAAAAAAAAACCTAAATAATATCTCGGCGCCCCAAAGTTAAACGAAAATGCCTCTAAATATATTCTGTTAGACAAAATATAAAATGCCTTATTCTACTTTGTTTTGGAGTTTATACACCAACTCAGTATTCTCTCTGATGTAAAATATGGTAATTGTAATTTTACGTGAATCGAAAAAAATCTCAATAATATCTAGGCGCCCCAAAGTTAAAAGAAAATGTCTGTGAATATAGTCTGTTATAATAAATATACAATTCCTTATTCTACTCAGTTTTGGAGTATATACACCAACTCCATATGCTCTCTCTAGTAAAATACAGAAATTCTATATTTAAGCGAATCGAAAAAAATCTAAATACTATCTAGGACACCCAATGTTAAAATCAAAATTTCTCTGAATATAATCTGTCAGAAAAAATATACAATGCCCTATTCTACTTTGTTTTGGAGTATATACACCAACTCAATATGCTCTCTCATGTAAAATACAAAAATTCTATATTTAATCGAATAGAAAAAAATCTAAATATTATCTAGGCACCCCAATGTTAAAAGCAAAGTTGCTCTGAATATAGTCTCTCAAAAAAAATATACAATGCCTGTTTCTACTCTGTTTTGGAGTATATACACCAACTCAATATGCTCTTTCATGTAAAATACGGAAATTCTAATTATACGTGAATCGAAAAAAATCTACATAATATATAGGCGATGCAAAGTTAAAATAAAACGGCTCTGAATATAACCTGTTAGCAAAACATACATTGCCTTATTCTACTCTCTTTTGGAGTATATACATTAACTCCATATGCTCAAACATATAAAATACAGAAATTCTATATTTAAGCGAATCGAAAAAAATCTGAATATTATCTAGGCACACCAATGTTGAAAACAATATTGCTCTGGGTATAATCTGTAAGAGAAAATATACAATGCCCTTTTCTACTTCGTTTGTAGTATATAAACCAACTCAATATGCTCTTTCATGCAAAATAAAAAAGCTCTAATTTTACCAGAATTGAAAAAAACTAAATATTATCAAGGAACCCCAAAGTTAAAAACAAAGCTGCTCTGAATATAATCTGTCAGAAAAAATATACAATGACCTATTCTACTCTGTTTTGGAGTATACACAGCAACTCAGTATGCTCTCTCATGTAAAATACAGAAATTCTATATTTAAGTCAATCGAAAAAAATCTAAATATTATCTAGGCACTCTAATGTTACAAGCAAAATTGCTCTGAATATAGTCTGTCAGAAAAAATATACAATGCCATTTTCTACTCTGTTTTGTAGTATATACATTAACTCAATATGCTCTCTCATGTAAAATACAGAAATTCTAATTTTATTCAAATCGAAAAAATATAAATATAATCTAGGAACCCCTATGTGAAAAACAAAATTGCGTTGAATATAATCTGTCAGAAAAAATATAGAATGCCCTATTCTACTCTGTTTTGGAGTATATACACCAACTCCATATGCTCTCTCATGTAAAATACAAAAATTCTGTATTTAAGCGAATGGAATAAAATCTAAAGATTATCTAGGCACCCCAATGTTAAAAGCATAATTACTCTGAATATAATCTGTCAGAAAAAATATACAATGTTCTATTCTACACTTTTTTTGAGTATATACACCAACTCCATATGCTCTCTCATGTAAAATACAAAAATTCTGTATTTAAGCGAATGGAATAAAATCTATAGATTATCTAGGCACCCCAATGTTAAAAGCAAAATTGCTCTGATTATAATCTGTCATAAAAAATATATAATGCCTTTTTCGACTCTGTTTTGTAGTATATACACCAAGTTAATATGCTCTATCATGTAAAATACCGAAATTCTGATTTTACGCGAATCAAAAAAAATCTAAATAATATCTAGGCGCCTCAAAGTTAAAAGAAAATGGCTCTGCATATAGTCTTTTAGAGAAAATATACAATGGTTTATTCTGCTCTGTTTTGGAGTATATACACCAACTCAGTGTGCTCCGTCATGTAAAATACTGAAATTCTAATTTTTCCCGAATCGAAAAATATCTAAATATTATCTAGGCACCCCAATGTTAAAAACAAAATTGCTCTGAATATATTCTCTCAGAAAAAATATACAATGCCCTATTCTACTCTGTTTTGGAGTATATACACAAACTACATACGGTCTCAAATGTAAAATACAGATATTCTCAATTAAAGCGAATCAAAAAAAATTTAAATATTATCTAGGCACCCCAATGTTAAAAGCAAAATTCTCTGAATATAATCTGTCAGAAAAAATATACAATGCTCTTTTCTTCTCTGTTTTGGAGTATATACACCAAATCCATACGCTCTCTCATGTAAAATATAGAAATTATATATTTAAGAGAACCGAAAAAAATGTAAATATTATCTAGGCACCCCAACATTAAAAGAAAATTTCTCTAAATATAATCTCTCAGATAAAATATACAATGCCCTTTTCTACTCTGTTTTGGAGTATATACACCAACTCAATATGCTCTCTCATGTAAAATACCGAAATTCTAATTTTACGCGAATCGAAATAAATGTGAATAATATCAAGGCGCCCCAAAGTTAAAAGAAAATGGATCTGAATATAGTCTGTTAGAAAAAATATACAATGCCTTATTCTACTCTGTTCTGAAGTATGTACACCAGTTAAGTATGCTCTCTCATGTAAAATACAGAAATTCTATATTTAAGCAAATCGAAAAAAATGTAAATATAATCTAGGCACCTTAATGTTAAAAACAAAACTGCTCTGAATATAATCTGTCAGAATAAATATACAATGCACATTTCTACACTGTTTTGGAGTATATATACCAACTCCAGATGCTCTCTCATGTAAAATACCGACATTCTAATTTACGACTATCGAAAAAGATCTTAATAATATCTAGGAGCCCTAAAGTTAAAAGAAAAGGGCTCTGAATATAGTCTGTTAAAAAAATATACAATGCCTTATTCTACTCTGTTAAGGAGTATATAAACCAACTCAGTATGCTCTCTCAGGTAAAATACCGAAATTCTATATTTAAGCGAATCCAAAAAAATCTAAATATTATCTAGGCATCTTAATATTACAAGCAAAATTGCTCTGAATATAATCTATCAGAAAAAATATACAATGCCCTTTTCTACTCTGTTGTGGAGAATATACACGAACTCCATATGCTCTCTAATGTAAAAAACAGTAATTCTATATTATAGCAAATAAAAAAAATTCTAAATATTATCTACGCACCCCAATGTTAAAAGCAAAATTGCTCCGAAGAAAATCTGTCAGAAGAAATATACAATCATCTTTTCTACTCTGTTTTGGCGTATATACACCAAATCCATATGCTCTCTCAGGTAAAATATAGAAATTATATATTTAAAAGAATGGAAAAAATCTAAATATTATCTAGGCACCCCAATGTTAAAAACAGAATTGCTCGGAATATAATCTGTCAAAAAATATATACAATGCCCTATTCTACTCTGTTTTGGAGTACATACACCAACTCCATATGTTCTCTCATGTAAAATACAGACATTGTATATTTAAGCGAATCGAAAAAAATCTACATATTATTTAGGCAACTTAATGTTAAAAGCAAAATTACTCTGAATATAATCTGTCAGATAAAATATACAATGCCCTTTTCTACTCTGTTTTAGCGTATATACACCAACTCAATATTCTCTGTCATGTAAAATACCGAAATTCTAATTTTACGGGAATCGAAATAAATCTAAATAATATCTAGGCACCCCAAAGTGAAACGAAAATGGCTCTAAATATAGTCAGTTAAAAAAAAATATAGAATGCTTTATTCTACTCTATTTTGGAGTATATACACCAACTCAGTATGCTCTCTCATGTAAAATACCGAAATTCTAACTTACCCGAATCAAAAATATCTAAATATTATCTAGGCACCCCAATGTTAAAAGCAAAATTGCTCTGAATATAATCTGTCAAAAAATATACACAATGCTCTATTCTACTTTGTTTTGGAGAATATACACCGACTCCATATGCTCTCTCATGTAAAATACAGAAATTCTATATTTAAGTGAATCGAAAAAAATTTAAATATTATCTAGGCACCCCAAAGTTAAAAGAAAATGGCTGTGAATATAGGCTGTTACAAAAAATATACAATGCCTTATTCTACTCTGTTTTGGAGAATATACACGAACTCAGTATGCTCTCTCTTGTGAAATACAGAAATTCTAATTTTACGTGAATCGAAAAAAATTTAAATATTATCTAGGCACCCCAATGTTAAAAGCCAATTTGCTCTGAATATCATCTGTCAGAAAAAATATACAATGCCCTTTTCTACTCTGTTTTGGCGTATATACACCAACTCAATATGCTCTCTCTTGGAAAATATGGAAATTATAATTTCACACGAATCGAAAAAAATCTAAATAATATCTAGGCGCCCCAAAGTTAAACGAAAATGCCTCTGAATATAGTCTGTTAGACAAAATATAAAATGCCTTATTCTACTTTGTTTTGGAGTCTATACACCAACTCAGTATTCTCTCTGACGTAAAATACTAAAATTCTAATTGTACGTAAATCGAAAAAAATCTAAATAATATCTAGGCACCCCAGTGTTAAAAACAAAATTGCTCTGAATATAGTCTGTCAGAGAAAATAAACAATGCCTTATTCTAGTCTGTTTTGGAGTATATGCACCAACTCCATATGCTCTCTCATGTAAAATACAGAAATTCTATATTTAAGCGAATCGAATAAAATCTAAATATTATCTAGGCTCCCCAATATTATAAGCAAAATTGCTTTATATGTAATCTGTCAGAGAAAATATGCAATGCCCTTTTCTTCTCGGTTTTGGAGTATATACACCAACGCAATATGCTCTCTCATGTAAAATACGGAGATTCTAATTTTTCGCGAATTGAAAAAAATCTAAATAATATCTAGGCGCTCCGAAGTTAAAAGGAAATGGCTCTGAATATAGTCTGTTAGGAAAAATATACAATACTTTATTCTACTCTGTTTTTGAGTATATACACCAACTTAGTTTGCTCTCTCATGTAAAATAGAGAAATTCTAATATTACCCAAATTGAAAGAATCTAAATATTACCTAGGCACCCCAATGTTAAAAACAAAATTGCTCTGAATATAATCTGTCAGACAAAATATACAATGCCCTATTCTTCTCTGTTTTGGAGTATAAACACAAACTCCATATGCTCTCTTTTTTAAAATACAGACTTTCTATATTTAAATGAATCCATAAAAATCTAAATATTATCTTTGCATTCCAATTTTACAATCAAAATTGCTCTGAATATAATCTGTCAGAAAAAATATATAATGACTTTTTCTACTCTGTTTTAGAGTATGTACACCAACTCAATATGCTCTCTCATGTAAAATACGGAAATTCTAATTTTATGTGAATCAACGAAAATATAAATATTATCTAGGCACCCGAATGTTAAAAGCAAAATTTCTCTGAATATAATCTGTCAGAAAATATATATGCTCTCTCATGTAAAATACCGAAATTCTAATTTTAAATGAATCGAAAAATATCTAAATAATATATATTCACCCCAAAGTTAAAAGAAAATGGCTCTTAATATAATCTGTTTGAGAAAATATACAATGCCCTATTCTACTCTCTTTTGGAGTTTATACACCAACTCAGTATGCTCTCTCGTGTAAAATACCGAAATTCTAATTTTAAGAGAATCAAAAAAAATGTAAATATTATGTAGGCACCCCAAAGTTAAAACAAAATTGCTCTGAATATAATCTGTCAGAAAAATATACAATGCCCTATTCTACTCTGATTTGTAGTATAGACACCAACTTCATATGCTCTCTCATGTAAAATAAAGAAATTCTAAATTTACGTGAATCAAAAAAAATCTAAATTTTATCAAGGCACACCAATGTTTAAAACAAAATTGTTCTGTATATAATCTGTCAGAAAAAATACACAATGCCCTATTCTACTCTGTTTTAAAGTATATACACCAACTCCATATGCTCTCTCCTGTAAAATTCAGAAATTCTATAAGCGAATAGAAAAAATTCTAGATATAATCTAGACACCCCAATGTGAAAAGCAAAATTGCCCTTAATATAATCTATCAGAAAAAATATACAATTCCCTTTACTTCTCTGTTTTGTAGTATATACACCAACTCAATATGCTCTCACATGTAAAATACAGAAATTCTAATTCTTTCCAAATTGAATAAGTGTAAATATTATCTAGGCACCCCAATGTTAAAAACAAAATAGTTCTGAATATAATATGTCAGAAAAAATATACAATGCCATATTCTACTTTGTTTTGGAGTATATACACCAACTCCCTATGCTCTCTCATGTAAAATACCGAAATTCTAATTTTACGCGAATCAAAAAAAATCTAAATAATATCTAGGTGCCCCAAAGTTAAAAGAAAATGGCTCTGAATATAGTCTGTTAGAAAAAATATACAATGCCTTATTCTACTCTGTTTTGGAGTATATACACCAACTCAGTATGCTCTCTCATGTAAAGTACAGAAATTCTAATTTTACATAAATCGAAAAAAATCTAAATATTATCTAGGCACCGCAATGTTTAAAACGAAATTTCTCTGAATAAAATCTGTCACAATAATTATACAATGCCCTATTCTACTCGGCTTTGGAGTATATACAGCAACTCAGTATCCTCTCTGATGTAAAATACAGAAATTCTATATTTAAGCAAATCGAAAAAAATCTAAATATTATCTAGGCACCCCAATGTTAGAAGCAAAATTGCTCTGAATATAATCTGTCAGAAGAAATATACAATGCACCTTTCTACTCTGTATTGTAGTATATACACGAACTCAATATGCTCTGTCATGTAAAATACAGAAATTCGAATTCCACCGGAATCGAAAAAATCTGAATATTATCTAGGCACCCCAATGTTAAAAGCAAAATTGCTCTGAATATAATCTGTCAGAAAAAATATAAAATTCCCTATTTTACTCTGTTTGAAGTATATACACCAACTCAATATGCTCTCTCATGTAAAATACCGAAATTCTAATTTTACGTGAATCGAAAATAATCTAAATATTATCTTGGCACCCAAATGTTAAAAGCAAAATTTCTCTCAATATAGTCTGTTATAAAAAATATACAATGCCTTATTCTACTCTGTTTTGGAGTACATACACCAACTCAGTATGCTCTCTCATGTAAAATACAAAAGTTCTAATTTTACGTGAATCGAAAAAAATCTAAATATTATCCAGGCACTTCAATGTTAAAAACAAAATTGCTCAGAATATAATCATTCAGAAAAAATACACAGTGCCCTATTGTACTCTGTTTTGGAGTATATACACCAACTCCATATGCTGTCTCATGTAAAATACAGAAATTCTATATTTATGCAAATTGAAAAAAATCTAAATATTATCTAGGCACCCCAATATTAAAAGCAAAATTGCTCTGAATATAATCTGCCAGAAAAAATATACAATGCCCTTTTCTACTCTGTTTTGTAGTATATACACCAACTGAATATGCTCTCTCATGTAAAATACCAAAATTCTAATTTTACCCGAATCAAAAAAATCTAAATATTATCTAGGCACCCCAATGTAAAAAACAAAATTGCTCTCAATATATTCTGTCAGAGAAAATATACAATGCCCTATTCTACTCTGTTTTGGAGTATATACATTAACTCCATATGCTCTCCAATGTAAAATACAGAAATACTATATTTAAGCGAATTGAAAAAAATCTAAGTATTATCTAGGCAACCCAAAGTTAAAAGGAAAATTGCTCTGAATATAATCTGTCAGAATAAATATACAATGCCCTTTTTTACTCTGATTTGTAGTATATACACCAACTCAATATGCTCTCTCATGTAAAATATAAAAATTCTAATCTTACCCGAAACGAAAAAATTTAAATATATTCTAGGAACCCCAATATTAAAAACAAAATTGCTCTGAATACAATCTGTCAGAAAAAATATACAATGCCCTATTCTACTCTGTTGTTCAGTATATACACCAACTAAGTATGCTCTCTCATGTAAAATACCGAAATTCTAATTTTACATGAATCGAAATAAATCTAA
Source organism: Callithrix jacchus (assembly GCF_049354715.1). Lineage (NCBI taxonomy): Eukaryota > Metazoa > Chordata > Mammalia > Primates > Cebidae > Callithrix > Callithrix jacchus. Next base: position 171,098 of record NC_133510.1, read on the forward strand.
ATAATATCTAGGCGCCCCAAAGTTCAAAGAAAATGGCTCTCAATATAGTCTGTTAGAAAAAATATACAATGCCTTATTGTACTCTGTTTTGCAGTATATACATCAACTCAGTATGCTCTCTGATGTAAAATACAGAAATTTTAATTTTACGTGAATCGAAAAAATCTAAATATGATCTAGGCACCCCAATGTTAAAAGAAAAATTGCTCGTAATATAATCTGTCAGAAAAAATATAGAATGCCCCTTTCTACTCTGTTTTGGAGTATATACACCACCTCAATATGCTCTCTCATGTAAAATACAGAAATTCTAAATTTACGTGAATCGAAAAAAATCTAAATAATATCTAGGCGCCCCAAAGTTAAAAGAAAATGGCTCTGAATATAGTCTGTTAAAGAAAATATACACTGCCTTATTCTACTCTGTTTTGTAGTATATACACCAACTCAGTATGCTGTCTCATGTAAAATACAGAAATTCTAATTTTACGTGAATTAACAAAAATCTAAATATTATCTAGGAACCTTAATGTTAAAAACAAAATTTCTCAGAAAATAATCTGTCAGTAAAATATAAAGTGCCCTATTCTACTCTGTTTTGGAGTATATACACCAACTCCATATGCTCTCTCATGTAAAATACAGAAATTCTATATTTAAGCGAATTGAAAAAAATCTAAATAGTATCGAGGCACCCCAATGTTAAAAGCAAAATTGCTCAGAATATAATCTGTCAAAAAAATATACAATGCCCTTTTCTACTCTCTTTTGTAGTATATACACCAACTAAATATGCTCTCTCATGTAAAATGCAGAAATTATAATTTTACCCGAATCGAAAAAATCTAAATATTATCTAGGCACCCCAATGTTAAAAACAAAATTTCTCTGAATATAATCTGTCAGAAACATTACAGAATCCCCTATTCTACTCTATTTTGGAGTATATACAACAACTCAGTATGCTCTCTCATGTAAAATACTGAAATTCTAATTTTACCCGAATCGAAAAAAATTGAAATATTATCTAGGCACCCCAATGTTAAAAGCAAAATTGCTCGGAATATAATCTGTCAGAAAAAATATACAATGCCCTTTTCTACTTTGTTTTGTAGTATATACACCCCATTACTATGCTCTCTCAAGTAAAAAACAAATTCTATATTTAAGCGAATCCAAAAAATTTCTAAATGTTATCTAGGCACCTCAATGTTAAAAACAAAATTGCTCCGATTATAATCTTTAAGAAGAAATACACAGTGCCCTATTATACTCTGTTTTGGAGTATATACACCAACTCCATATGCTGTCTCATGTAAAACACAGAAATTTTATATTTATGCGAATCGAAAAAAATCTAAATATTATCTAGGCACCCCAATATTAAAAGCAAAATTGCTCTGAATATAATCTGCCAGAAAAAAATATACAATGCCCTTTTCTACTCTGTTTTGGAGTATATACACCAACTGAATATGCTCTCTCATGTAAAATACCAAAATTCTAATTTTACCCGAATCAAAAAATCTAAATATTATCTAGGCACCCCAATGTAAAAAACAAAATTGCTCTCAATATATTCTGTCAGAGAAAATATACAATGCCCTATTCTACTCTGTTTTGGAGTATATACACCAACTCCATATGCTCTCTCACGTAAAATACAGAACTTCTATATTTAAGCGAATCGAAAAAATCTAAGTATTATCTAGGCAACCCAAAGTTAAAAGGAAAATTGCTCTGAATATAATCTGTCAGAAAAAATATACAATGCCCCTTTTTACTCTGATTTGTAGTATATACACCAACTCAATATGCTCTCTCATGTAAAATAAGGAAATTCAAATCTTACCCGACACGAAAACATTTAAATATTATCTAGGAACCCCAATATTAAAAACAAAATTGCTCTGAATATAATCTGTCAGAAAAATTATACAATGCTCTACTCTACTCTGTTGTTCAGTATATACACCAACTCAGTATGCTCTCTCATGTAAAATACCGAAATTCTAATTTTACGTGAATTGAAAAAAATCTAAATAATATCTAGGCCCCAAAAGTTAAAAGAAAATGGCTCTCAATATAGTCTGTTAGAAAAAATATACAATGCGCTATTCTACTCTGTTTTGGATTATATAAACCAACAACATATGCTCTATTATGTAAAATACAGAAATTCTAATTTTACCCAAATCGAAAAAATCTAAATATTATCTAGGCACCCCAATGTTAAAAACAAAATTGCTCTGAATATAATCTGTCAGAAAAAAATATACAATGCCCTATTCTACTCTGTTGTTCAGTATATACACCAACTCAGTATGCTCTGTAAAGTTAAATAACCAAATTGAAATTTTACGCGAAACGAAAAAAATCTAAATAATATCTAGGCACCCCAATGTTAAAAACAAAATTGCTCTGTATATAATCTGTCGGAAAATATATACAATGCCGTATTCTACTCTGGTTTGGAGTATATACAGCAACTCCATATGCTGTCTCATGTAAAATACAGAAATTCTATATATAAGCGAATCAAAAAAATCTAAATATTATCTAGACACCAGAATGCTATAAGCAATAATGCTCTGAATATAAGATGTCAGAAAAAATATACAATGCCCTACTCTACTTTGTTTTGGAGTATATACACCAACTCAGTATGCTCTTTCATGTAAAATACAGAAAGTCTATTTTTAAGCGAATCGAAAAAAATCTAAATATTATCTAGCCATTCCAATGTTAATAACAAAATTGCTCTGAATATAATGTCAGAAAAAATATACAAGGCTTTTTTCTATTCTGTTTTTGAGTATATACACCAACTCAATATGCTCTCTCCTGTACAATACCAAAATTATAATTTTACGCGAATTGAAAAATATCTGAAAAATATCTAGGTACCCCAAATTTAAAAGAAAATGGCTCTGAATATAATCTGTTAAAAAATTATACAATGCCTTATTCTACTCTGTTTTTGATTATATAAACCAACTCAGTATGCTGTCTCATGTAAAATACCAAAATTGTAAATATACGAGAATCGAAAAAAATCTAAATATTATCTAGGCACCCCAACGTTAAAAGCGAAATTCCTCTGAATATAATCTATCAGAAAAAATATACAGTGCCCTTTTCTAATCTGTTTTAAAGTATATACACCAGCGCAATATGCTGTCTTCTGTAAAATACAGATTTTCTAATTTTACATGAATAGAAAAAAATCTAAATAATATCTAGGTGCCCCAAAGTTAAAAGAAAATGGCTCTGAATATAGTCTTTTAGAAAAAGTATACAATGCCTTATTCTACACTGTTGGGGAGTATATACACCAACTCCATATGCTCTCTCATGTAAAATACAAAAATTCTATATTTAACTGAATCGAAAAAAATCTAAATATTATCTAGGCAGCAGAATGTTAAAAACAAAATTTCTCTGAATATAAGCTGTCAGAAAAGAATATACAATGCCCTATTTTCCTCTGATTTGTAGTATATACACCAACTCAATATGCTCTCCCATGTAAAATAACGAAATTCTAATTTTACAAGTATCGAAAAAAATCTAAATAATATCTTGGCGCTTCAAAGATAAAAGAAAATGTCTCTGAATATAGTGTGTTAGAAAAAATATACAATGCATTATTCTACCCTGTTTTGGAGTATATACAACAACTCAGTATGCTCTCTCAAGTAAAATACAGAAATTTTAATTTTACATGAATCGAAAAAAATCTAAATATTATCTAGGCACCCCAATGTTAAAAAGAAAATTGCTTTGAATATAATCTGTCTAAAAAATACACAATGCCCTATTCTACTCTGTTTTGTATTATATACACCAACTCCTTATGCTCTCTCATGTAAAATACAGAAAATCTATATTTTAGCGAATCGAATGAAATCAAAATATTATCTAGGCAACCCAAAGTTAAAAGCAAAATTGCTCTGAATATAATCAGTCAGAAAAAATACACAATGCCCTTTTCTACTCTTTTTTGTAGTATATACACAAATTAAACATGCTCTCTCATGTAAAATACCGAAATTCTAATTTTGCGTGAATCGAAAAAAATTTAAGTAATATCTAGGTGCCCGAAAGTTATAAGAATATGGCTCTTAATGAAGTCTGTTACAAAAAATATACAATGCCTTATTCTACTTTGTTTTGGAGTATATACACCAACTCAATATGCCCTCTCATGGAAAATACCAAATTTCTAATTTTACGCGAATCGAAAAACTAAATAATATCTTGGTGCCCCAAAGTTAAAAGAAAATGTCTATGAATATACTCTGTTAGAAAAAGTATACAATGCCTTATTCTACTCTGTTTTGGAGTATATACACCAACTCAGTATGCACTCTCATGTAAAATAGCGAAATTCTAATTTTACGCGAATCGCAAATAATCTAAATAATATCTATGCAACCCAAAGTTGAAAAAAAATGGCTCTGAATATAGTCTGTTAGAAATAATATACAATACCTTATTCTACTTTTTTTTTGGAGTATATACACCAACTCAGTATGCTCTGTCATGTAAAATACAGAAATTCTAATTTTACTCGAATAAAATTAATCTAAATATTATCTAGGAACCCCAATGTTAAAAACAAAATTTCACTGAATATAATCTGTCAGAACAAATATACAATGCCCTATTCTACCCTGATTTTGAGTATATACACCAACTCTGTATGCTCTCTCATGTAAAATACAGAAATTCTATATTTAAGTGAACCGAAAAAAATCTAAATATTATCTAGGAACCCCAATGTTAAAAACAAAATTGCTCTGAATATAATCAGTCAGAAAAAATATACAATGCATTATTCTACTCTGTTTTAGAGTACATACACCAACGCAGTATGCTCTCTCATGTAAAATACCGAAATTCTAATTTTACGCGAATCGAAAAAAATCTAAATAATATCTAGGCGTTCCAACGTTAAAATAAAATGGCTCTGAATATAGTCTGTAAAAAAATATACAATGCCTTATTCTACTCTGTTTTAGAGAATATACACCAAGTCAGTGTGCTCTCTCATGTAAAATACAGAAATTATAATTTTACTTGAATCGAAAAAATCTAAATATTATCTAGGAAACTCAATGTTAAAAATAAAATTGCTCTGAATATAAACTATCAGAAAAAATATACAATGCCCTATTCTACTCTGTTTTTGAGTACATACACCAACTCATTATGCTCTTTCATGTGAAATAAAGAAATTCTAATTTTACCAGAATCGAAAAATATCTAAAATAATCTAAAGATTATCTAGGAACCCCAATGTTAAAAGCAAAATTTCTCTTAATATTATCTGTCAACAAAAATACACAATGCATTATTCTACTCTGTTTTGGAGTATATACACCAACTCAGTATGCTCTCTCATGTAAAATACCGAAATTCAAATTTTACGCGAATCGAAAAAAATCTAAATAATATCTAGGCCTTCCAAAGGTAAAAGAAAATAGCTCTTTATATAGTCTGTAAAAAAAAATATACAATTCCTAATTCTACTCTGTTTTGGAGTATATACACCAACTCAGTATGCTCTCTCATGTAAAATACCGAAATTCTAATTTTACCCGAATCGAAGATAATCTAAATAATATCTAGGAGCCCTACAGTTAAAAGAAAATGACTCTGAATATAGTCTGATAGAAAAAATATACAATGCCTTATTCTAATTGCTTTTGGAGTATATAAACCAACTCAGTATGCTCTTTCATGTAAAATACAGAAATTCTAATTTTACCCGAATCGAAGAAAATCTAAATATTATCTAGGCACCCCAATGTTAAAAACAAAATATCTATGAAAATAATCTGTCAGATCAATATACAATGCCCTTTTCTACTCTGTTTTAGAGTACATAAACCAACTCAATATGCTCTCTCATGTAAAATACAGAAATTGTAATTTTTCGCGAATTGAAAAAAATCTAAATAATATGTAGCTGCCCCAAAGTTAAAAGAAAATGGCTCTGAATATACTCTGTTTTATAAAATATACAATGTTTTATTCTACTCTTTTTTGGAGTATATACACCAACTCAGTATTCTCTCTCACGTGAAATACAGAAATTCTACATATAAGCGAATTAAAATAAAAATCTAAATATTATCTAGGCACCCCAAAGTTAAAAACAAAATTGCTCTGAATATAATCTGATAAAAAAAATACAGTGCCCTTTTCTACTTTGTTATGCTGTATATACACCAACTCAGTATCCTCTCTCATGTAAAATACCGAAATTCTAAATTTATGTGAATCGAAAAAAATCTAAATATTATCTAGGCACACGAATGTTAAATACAAAATTGCTCTGAATATAATCGGTCAGAAAAAATATACAATGCCGTAATCTACTGTGTTTTAGAGTATATACACCAACTCAGTACACTCAATCATGTAAAATACCGAAATTCTCATTTTACGCGAATCGAAAAAGATCTAAATATTATCTAGGCACCCCAATGTTAAAAGAATTATTGCTCTGAATATAATCTGTCAGAAAAAATATACAATGCCCTATTCTACTCTGTTTTGGAGTATATAAACCAACTCAATATGCTCTCTAAAGTAAAATACAGAAATTCTATATTTAAGCGTATCGAATAAAATCTAAATATTATCTAGGCACCCCAATGTTAAAGGCAAAATTGCTCTGAATATAATCTGTCAGAAAAAATATACGATGCCCTTTTCTACTCTGTTTTGTAGAATATACACCAACTCAATATGCTCTCTCATGTTAAATAACGAAATTCAAATTTTACGTGAATCGAAAAAAATCTAAATAATATCTAGATGCCCCAAAATTAATAGAAAATGGCTCTGAATATAGTCTGTTAGAAAAAATAAACAATGCCTTATTCTATTCTCTTTTGGAGTATATACACCAACTCAGTATTTTATCTCAGGCAAAATACAGAAATTCCAATTTTACCAGAATCGAAAAAATCTAAATATTATCTAGGCACCCCAATGTTAAAAACAACATTACTCTGAATATAATCTTTCAGAAAAAATATACAATGCCCTATTCTACTGTGTTTTGGAGTATATACACCAACTCCATATGCTCTCTCATGTAAAATACAGTAATTCTACATATAAGTGAATTAAAAAAAAATCTAAATATTATCTAGGCACCCCAAAGTTAAAAACAAAATTGCTCTGAATATAATCTGATAAAAAAAACATACAGTTCACTTTTCTATTCTGATATGGTGTATATACACCAACTCCATATGCTCTCTCATGTAAAATACAGAAATCCTATATTTACGTGAATCGAAAAAAATCTAAATATTATCTAGGCACCCCAATATTAAAAGCAAAATTGCTCTGAATATAGTCTGTCAGAAAAAATATGCAATGCCGTATTCTACTCTATTTTGGAGTATATACACCAACTCAGTATGCTCTCTCCTGTGAAATACCGAAATTCTAATTTAACGTGAATCGAAAAAATCTAAATATTATCTAGGCACCCCAATGTTAAAGGCAATATTGCTCTAAATATAATCTGTCAGAAAAAATATACAATGCCCTTTTCTACTTTATTTTGTAGAATATACACCAACTCAATATGCTCTCTCAGGTAAAATACAAAAGTTCTAATATTACCCAAATCGAAAAAATTTAACATTATCTAGGCACCCCAATGTTAAAAAAAAAATTGCTTTGAATATAATTTGTCAGAAAAAATGTACAATGCCCTTTTCTACTCTGTTTTGGAGTGTATACACAAACTCAATATGCTTTCCCATATAAAATACCTAAATTCCAACATTATGCGAATCTAAAAAATTCCAAATAATATCTTGGCACCGGAAAGTTAAAAGAAAATGGCTCTAAAAATAGTCTGTTAGAAAAAATATACAATGCCTTATTCTACACTGTTTTAAAGTATATAAACTAACTCAGTATGCTCTATCAAGTATAATACAGAAATTTTAATTTTACCCAAATTGAAAAGTCTAAATATTATCTAGACACAGCAATGTTAAAAAAAAATTGCTCTGAATATAATCTGTCAGAAAAAATATACAATGCCCTATTTTATTCTATTTTGGAGTATATTAACCAACTCAGTATGCTCTCTCAAGTAAAATACTGAAATTCTAATTTTCCGTGAATCGAAAAAAATATAAATATTATCTAGGCACCCCAATGTTTAAGGCAAAATTGCTCTGAATATAATCTGTAAGAAAAAATATACAATGCCCTATTCTACTTTGGATTGGAGTATATTCACCAACTCAGTATACTCTCTCATGTAAAATACCGAAATTTTAATTTTAAGCGAATCGAAAAAAATCTAAATAATATCAAGGCGCCCCAAAGTTAAAAGAAAATGGCTCTGAATATAGTCTGTTAGAAAAAATATACAATGCCTTATTCTACTCTGTTTTGGAGTATATACAATAAGTCAGTATGCTCTCTCACGTAAAACACAGAAATTCTAATTTTACGCAAATCAAAAAAATCTAAATATTACCTAGGCACCCCAATGTTAAAAACAAAATTGCTCTGAATATAATCTGTCACGAAAAATATACAATGCCTTATTCTACTCTGCTTTGGAGTATATACACAAACTCCATATGCTCTCTCATGTAAAATACAGAAATTCTATATTTAAGAGAACCCATTAAAATATAAGTATTTTCTAGGCACCCCAATGTTAAAAACAAAATTGGTCTAAATATAATCAGTGAGAAAAAATATACGGTGTCCTATTCTACTTTATTTTGGAGTATATACACCAACTCCATAAACTCTCTCATGTAAAATACAGAAATTCTATATTTAAGCGAATCGAAAAAAATCTAAATATTATCTAGGCACCCCAATGTTAAAAGAAGAATTGCTCTAAATTTAATCTGTCAGAAAAAATATACAATGCCCTATTCTACTCTCTTTTAAAGTATATAAACCAACTCCATATGCTCTCTAATGTGAAATTCAGAAATTCTATATTTAAGAGAATAGAAAAAAATCTAAATATTATCTAGGCATTCCAATGTTAAAAAAAAAATTGCTCTGAATAGAATCTGTCAGATAAAATATACAATGCCCTAATCTACTCTGTTTTCGAGTATATACAACAACTCCATAAGCTCTCTCATGTAAAATACAGAAATTCTATATTTAAGCAAATTGAAAAAAATCTAAATATTATCTAGGCACCCCAATGTTAAAAGCAAAATTTCTCTGAATATAATCAGTCAGAGAAAATATACAATGACGTAATCTACTCTGTTTTAGGGTATATACACCAGCTCAGTATGCTCAATCATGTAAAATACCGAAATTCTAATTTTACGCGAATCGAAAAAAATCTAAATATTATCTAGGCACCCCAATGTTAAAAGAAGAATTGCTCTGAATATAATTTGTCAGAAAAAATATACAATGCCCTATTATACTCTGTTTTGGAGTATATAAAAAACTCCACATGCTCTTTAAGGTAAAATACAGAAATTCTATATTTAAGCGAATCGAAAAAAATCTAAATATTATCTAGGCACCCCAATGTTAAAGGCAAAATTGCTCTGAATATAATTTGTCAGAAAAAATATACAATGCCCTTTTCTACTTTATTTTGTTGTATATACAACAACTCAATATACTCTCTCATGTAAAATACCGAAATTCTAATTTTACGCCAAACGAAAAAAATCTAAATAGTATCTAGGCTCCGCAAATTTAAAAGAAAATGGCTCTGAATATAGTCTGTTAGAAAAAATATACAATGCCTTATTCTACTCTGTTTTGGAGTATATACACGAACTCAATATGCTCTCTCATGTAAAATAGAGAAATTCTAATTTTAACTGAAGCGAAAATATCTAAATATTATCGAGGCACCCCAATGTTAAAAACAAAATTGCTCTGAATGTAATCTGTCAGAAAAAATATACAATGCCCTATTCTACTCTGTTTTGGAGTATATACACCAACTCAGTATGCTCTCTCATGTAATATACCGAAATTCTAATTTTATGTGTATCGAAAAAAATCTAAATAATATCCAGGCACCCCAAAATTAAAAAAAATGGCTCTGAATATATTGTATTAGAAAAAATATGCAATGCCCTATTCTACTCTGTTTTGGAGTATATACACCAACTCAGTATGCTCTCTCATGTAAAATACCGAAATTCTAATTCTACACAAATTGAAAAAAATTTAAATAATATCTAGGTGCCCCAAAGTTAAAAGAAAATGGCGCTGAATATAGTCTGTTAGAAAAAATATACAATGCCTTATTCTACTCTGTGTTTTAGCATATACACCAAGTCAGTTTACTCTCTCATGTAAAATACAGAAATTCTAATTTTACCTGAATCGAAAAAATCTAAATATTATCTAGGCACCCCAATGTTAAAAACAAAATTGCTCTGAATATAATCTGTCAGAAAAAATTTACAATGCCCTATTTTACTCTGCTTTGTAGTATATACTCAAACTCAATATGCTCTCTCATGTAAAATACAGAAATTTTATATTTCAGAGAATCGATTAAAATCTAAATATTATCTAGGCACCCTAATGTTAAAAGCAAAACTGCTCTAAATATAATCTGTCAGAAAAAATATACAGTGCCCTATTCTACTCTGTTTTGGAGTATATACAACAACTCCATAAGCTCTCTCATGTAAAATACAGAAATTCTATATTTAAGCGAATAGAAAAAAATCTAAATATTTTCTAGGCACCCCAATGTTAAAACCAAAATTGCTCTGAATATAATGTCAATAAAAATGTACAATGCCCTTTTCTACTTTGTTTTGTAGAATATACACAAAGTCAATATGCTCTCTCAGGTAAAATACCGAAATTCTTATTTTACACGAATCGAAAGAAATCTAAATAATATGTAGGCGCCCCAAAGTTAAAAGAAAATGGCTCTGAATATATTCTCTTAGAAAAAATATACAATGCCTTATTCTACTCTGTTTTGGAGTATATACACCAACTCAGTATGCTCTCTCATGTAAAATACCGAAATTCTAATTTTACGTGAATCGAAAAAAATCTAAATATTATCTAGGCACCCGAATATTAAAACCAAAATTGCTCTGAATATAATCTGTCAGAAAAAATATACAATGCCCTTTTCTAGTCTGTTTTGGCGTATATACACCAACTCAATATGCTCTCTCATGTAAAATTTCGAAATGGTAATTTTACGAGAATTAAAATAAATCTAAATAATATCTAGACGCCCCAAAGTTTAAAGCAATATTTCTCGGAATATAATCTGTCAGAAAAAATATACAATGCCCTTTTCTACTTTGTTTTGGTGTATATACACCAACTCAGTACACTCTCTCATTTAAAATACCGAAATCCAAACATTACTCTAAGTATCTCATTAATTGCACAAGACCCCCGTGATGTTGTTTTTAATAACTAGGGGATTACAGATGACATTACTCACGATATGACTGCAGCTGTTTGCCGGTCCTGTGATAATGTTTCTAATATCCAGAGTAGAGGAGAATGTTTCTGCCCATAGGCAAATCCTCTGAATACGGCAAGAGGAGTACACCGTGCTGTGGTATGGTCACTAATGTAAACAAGAAAACAATTATATTGAATTAAATATTGCAAGGTGTTAACCCCCCCTATAATTTTTTTTCTAATTTCAAGTGGGTGAGGAGGACATTTTTGTCAAAATGGCGGAGGTGTAACTACAGCTATTGCCTACTGTATAATAAAAAAGGATAAAATTATTATTTACATATGATATGATTGCCAGTATCATATTACACCACATTTTCAAAATATATGGGCCCCAGCAGCTGTGGGCATGGCAGCCAAGCGAGGGTGTCCCTATGCAACCAGGTTGGGCATTGGGGCTGCTACGGGACCTTTGTGGTTTGTCTGCGGGCTGCTACGGGCCCTCTGGCGGTGGCTGTGTTAACAGCCACATAGCCAGAGGGTCTCTCAGCATCCAGGGAGAGCCTGGCGGCTGCTACTGACACTCTGGCAGGGGCTATGGGCACAGCCACCTAACCAGGGGTCCCTACGTAGCCAGGGTGGAGCTGGAAGCTTCTATAGGCCCTTTGGCGGGAGGTGTGGGGATACCCTGCTCTTCACAGGTACACAGTTTGCACCTATTTCTACATGTGTAGATCGTTTACATAATGGGCACATATTTGTACACATGTACATATGTTACTATCACAATAAACATATATGTACATAATATGTGTACAATAAATATGTACTTTATACGTATCTAATATAAACAATATGTACTTTTTGGTGATATTATGTGATATCTACATATTATTGATTATATATCTTATTGTGATAATATGTATGTTACCACTGAAATTTTTAGAAATGTACATAGAGTACACTTTATGTACCTATGCATTGTGTACACATTATAGAAATAAATAGGTACATATTTTACAGATTAGGTACATTTTTTCTACATGTGTATTTTGTACACATATGTACAGCAGAGTAAATGTACAGACTATACCTATTTTATACATTTATTGTGATATGTCAATAAATGTACACATGAGTACATTCTGGGATATAATTTTTAGCATATTAGATAGGAATTACACCGGTGACCAAAGTGGGTTTACACCCAGGTGCGGACATAGTTTATACATGTACATGTTGTGCATATTATGTACTCATGTACAGAATGTACATGTCTACATTATATATACATAGGTGTATGCAGCATACATAGGTACATACTGTGCACATATATGTACACGTGCATATATTGTACATCTGTACATAATGGGTACATGATGTACATGTGTACACATATTACAATAAATGTAAATATACATAATGTTTGCAATATGTACATTTATATTATGTATTACATTTATTGTGATTATATGTGCTGTTGTGATATCATTGTGACATTACAAATGTACATATTATACACATTATGTACCTATGTATTGTGCACAGATTATAGAAATAGAAAAAAACATATTTTACAGGTTATGTACATTTTATTTACTTGTGTATTGGGTACACAGAGTAAATGTACAGATCTTACTTTATACATTTATTGTGATATGCCAATAAATGTACACATTATGAGTACATTCTGTGATATTACATTTAGAATATAAGATAGAAATTACTCTGGTTACCAAAGTGGGTGTAAACTTATGTGTGCAGATATTTTGTACATGTACATACTGTGCATATTATGTACTTGTGTACAGAAGGTAAATATCTACATTATATGTATGTATGGGTACAGAGCATACATAAGTACATACTATGTACATATATCTACACCTGAATTTATTGTACATCCGTACATAATGGGTCCATGCTGTACATGTAAACACACCGTCATACCACAATAAATGGAAATGTACATAACGTGTGAAATAAGTACATTTATACTATGTATTACATGTGTGTTGTGATTGTATATGCTGCTCTGATATCATTGTGATATTACAAATGTACATATTGTACACATTATGGACATACCTATTGTGTACATATTATGTACACATAAATGTACATATTGTACAGATTATGTATATTTATTGTACATCTGTATGGTGCACACATATGTACATCACAGTCAACGTACATATGGTACATATTCTGTGCAATGTTTGTAATATTTCAGTAAGAGTACACACTATAAGTATATTTTGGGATATGATTTTTAGTATGTTAGATAAAATTACTTTCAATATCAAAGTGGGTATACACTTATGTGTGTCCATTTTGTGATATTATCCATCATATCCCGAGTAGGTATTTCTCTCATTGTGAAAGCAGGTTTACACTCTCAGATTGCTCCAATATCAAGGCAAACTAAAACTCGTCTGTGATGTAGTTAATAATATCCTGAGGACAAAGGATGACCATACCCTGAATATCGCAGGAAGTGTACACCACCACTGTAGTATTGTTTCTAATGTTCAAAAACGGAAAGGATATTACCCCAAATATCTCAGAAAGCACACAAGCCCCCCGTGATATTGTTTCTAATAACTAGAGAATTACAGATGACATTACCCACGACGTGACTGGGGCTGTACTCTGGTTCTGGAATATTGTTCCTAATATCCAGAGAAGGAGAGGAAAATGTTGCTGCCCATAGGGAAATACTCTTAATACGGCAAGAGGTGTACACCATGCTTTGATATGTTCACTAATGTAAGCAAGAAAACAATTACATTGAATTAATCATTGCAAGGAATGATACTCCCCTATGATTTTCATTCTAATGTCAATGGGGGTGAGGATGACATTTTTGTCAATATGGCAGAGGTGTAACTGGAGCTATTGCCTAATATACAAAAAAACAGAATAAGATTATCATTTTTATATAATATGGTTGCCAGTATCATATTACACCTGATTTGCAAAATAGCTGGACCTCAGCAGCTGTGGGCAGAGCCCACAAGCGAGGGGACCCCTAAGCAGCCAGGGTGGGCCTGGGGGCTGCTCTGGGCTTTTTGGTGGGGTCTGTGAGCACATCGACCCAGCCAGGGGTCCCTGAGCAGCCATGGTTGGCCTGGGGGCTGCTACGGGCACTCTGCCATGGGCTGTGGGCACAGACACCTAGTCAGGGTGTCCCTAAGCAGCCAGGGTGGGCATGGGGGCTGCTACAGGCATTCAAGCAGTGTTTGTGGGTACAGCCCAATTGCCAGGGGGTCTCTAAGCAGCCAGGCTGGGCCTGGGGGCTGCTATAAGGGGGGCTTTGGTAATAGCGTGCTGTGCATCGGTACATAGTTTGCACCTATTACTACATGTGTAAATAGTTTTAATATCGGGCATATATATGTACATGCGTACATATGGAGTTATCATGATAAATTTATATTTACATAATGTGTGCAAAATACATATGTACCTAATGCATACCCAATGTGTACAATATGTACTTTTTTGTAATATTAGACAATATATATTACTGTGATTATATATCTTATTGTGATTAAATATATTTTATCACTAATATTTTAAGGAATGTGCATAGTGTACACATTATATACCTATGTATTGTGTACACAATATAGAAATATATAGGTACATATTTTACAGATTATGTACACTTTTTCTACATGTGTATTGTGTACACCTAGGCACAGCAGAGTAAATGTACAGACTATACCTATTTTATACATTTCTTGTGATATGTCAATAAATGTACACATTATGAGTACATTCTAAAATATAATTTTTACCATATTAGAAATTACTCCATTGACCAAAGTGGGTGTACACCCAGGTGTGTACATAGTTTATACGTGTACATATTGTGCATATTAGGTACTCATGTACAAAATGTACATGTCAACATTATATGTATTTATGTGTACATAGTGTGCACATGCACATACTGTTCACACATATGTACATGTGCATATTTTGTACATGTGTCCATAATGGGTACATGATGTGCATGTGTACACACCGTGATACCACAATAAATGTAAATGTACATGATGTGTGCAATATGTACATTTATATTATGTATTACTTGTGTATTGTGATTTTATATGCTGTTGTGATATGATATCATTGTAATATTACAATAAATGTACATATTGCACACATTTCGTACATACCTATTGTGTACACATTATGTACCTGTAATTGCACATATTGTACAGATCATGTACGTTTTTGGTACATCTGTATTGTGTACACATATGTACATAACACTCTATGTACATATGGTATGTATTCTGCACATTGATTGTAACATCTCAATAAGTGTACACATTATGAGTATATTGTGATATATGATTTTTAGTATATTAGATAAAAATTTCTTTCTATATCAAAGTGGGTATACACCCATGTGTGTCCATTTTTTGATATTATGCATCATATTTTAAGTAGGTATTACTCTCATTTTGAAAGCAAGTGTTCACTCTGTGATTGTTCCAATATCACAGGCAAAGTACAAGGCTTCTTTAATGTACTACCTAATATCCTGGGGACAAAAGATTATTATACCCTGAATATCGCAGGAAGTGTACACCACCACTGTAGTATCGTGTCTAATATCCAAAAACGGAAAAGATATTACTCCAAGTATCTGATAAAGCACACAAGACCCCCGTGATATTTTTTCTAATAACTAAGGGATTACAGATGACATTACTCACGATATGAATGGGGCTGTCCGCCGGTCCTGTGATATTGTTCCTAATATCCAGAGAACGAGAGAATAATGTTGCTGCCCATAGGCAAATCCTCTGAATACGGCAAGAGGAGTACACTGTGCTCTGATATGGTCACTAATGTAAACAAGAAAACAATTCTATTGAATTTAACATTGCAAGGGGTGAAACCCCCTTATGATTTCAATTCTAATGTCCAGAGGTGTGAGGATGACATTTTTGTCAATATGGCAGAGGTGTAACTAGAACTATTGCCTAGTATATAAAAAACCAGAATAACATCATTTCCATATGATATGGTCGCCAGCATCATATTACACCACATTTTCAAAATAGCCGGGCACAGCGCCCTAGCCAGGGGGTCCCTAAGCAGCCAGCGTCAGCCTGGGAGCTGTTACGGGCCCTCTGGTGGGGAACGTGGTTACAGCTCCCTAGCCAGGGGGTCTTTAAGCAGCCAGGGTGGGCCTTGGGGCTGCTACGAGGGGGGCTGTGGTAATAGCCTGTTCTGCACAGGTACATAGTTTTAATAATGAACACATATTTGTATAAGTGTACACATGGTGTTATGATAAATATATATGTACATATGTGCACAATACATATAGACCTAATGCGTACCTACTGTGTACAATATGTACTTTCTTTTGATATTACATGATATATATATATATTACTGTGATTATATGCGTTATTTTGATTATATATATTTTATCACTGATATTTTAAGGAATGTGCATAGTGTACACATTATGTACCTATACATTGTTTACACATTATAGAAATATGTAGGTACATATTTTACAGAGTATGTACATTTTTTGTACATGTGCATTGTGTACACATATGTACAGCAGGGTAAATGTACAGATTGTACCTATTTTATACATTTATTGCAATATGCCAATAAATGTACACACTATTACTACATTCTGAATTATTATATTTTGTATATTAGATAGAAATTTCTCCGGTTACCAAAGTGGTTGTACACCCAGGTGTGTACATAGTTTATATGCGTACATATTGTGCATAGAATGTACTCGGGTACAGAAGGTACATATCTACATTATATGTACACATGTGTAGTGTACATATGTACATACTGTACCCACATATGTACACTTGCATATATTGTGCATCTGTACATAATGGGTACATGATGTACATGTTTACATATCATATCACAATAAATGTAGATGTACATGTTTGCAATATGTACATTTATATTGATATTACATATTACATGTGTGTTGTGATTTTATATGCAGTTGTGATTATATAACATTGTGATATTACAATAAATGTACATATTGTACACATTATGTGCATACCTATTGTGTGCACATTTTGTACATATATTCATACAAATGAGTTTATGTACATTTATTGTATATCTGTATTGTGTACATGTATGTACATCACAGTCAATGTACATATGTTAAATATTCTGTACATTGAGTGTAATATCCCAATAAGTGTACACATTATGAGTTTTTTCTGGGTTATGACATTTAGTATATTAGATAAAAATGACTTCCAATATCACAGTGGGTATATACCCATGTGTCTCCATTTTGTGATATTATCCATCATATCCTAAGTAGGTATTTCTCTCACAATGAAAGAAGGTGTACACTCTGTGATTGTTCCAATATTATAGGCAAAGTGCAAGGCTTCTGCGATGTAGTTCCTAATATCCCAGGGACAGAGGATGAGTATACTCTTAATATCGCAGGAAGTGTACACCACCACCGTAGTATTGTTTCTAATATCCAGAAACTAAAAGGATATTAATCCAAATATCTCCAAAAGCACACAAGACCCCCGTTACATTGTTCTTAATAACTAGGGGATTACAGATGACATTGCTCACGATGTGACTGGCGCTGTAAGCCAGTCCTGTGATATTCTTCCTAATATCCAGATAAGGAGAGAAAAATGTTGCTTGCCCATAGAGAAATATTCTGAATACTGCAAGAGATGTACACCGTGCTCTGATATGGTCACTAATGTAAACAAGAAAACAATTATATTGAATTAAACATTGCAAGGGGTGAAACCCTCCTATGCTTTCAATTCTAATGTCAATGGGGTGAGGATGACATTTTTGTTAATATGTCAAATGTGTAACTAGAACTATTGCCTAATATGTAAAGAACCACAATAACATTATCATTTCTGTGTGATATGGTTGCCAGTATCATATTACACCACATTTTCAAAATAGCCGGGCCCCAGCAGCTGTGGGCACAGCGCCCTAGGCAGGGGGTCCCTAAGCAGCCAGCGTGGGCCTGGTAGCTGTTATGGGCCCTCTGGCGGGGGCTGTGGGTACAGCCCCCTAGCCGGGGGTCTTTAAGCAGCCAGGGTGGGCATTGAGGCTGCTACGAGCAGAACTGTAGTAATAGCCTGCTGTGCATAGGTATGTAGTTTGCACCTATTTCGGCATGTGTACATTATTTAAATAGTAGGCACATATTTGTATACGTGTACATACGGTGTTATCATGATACATATATATTTTCATAATATGTGCACTATACATATGTACCTAATACATACCTAATGTGTACAATACGTACTTTTTGGTGATATTACACGACATATATGTATTAGTGTGATTATATATCTTACTGTGATTATATATATTTTATCACTGATATTTTAAGGAATGTGCATAGTGTACACATTATGTACCTATGCATTGTGTACACATTATAGAAATATATAGGTACATATTTTACAGATTATGTACATTTTTTGTACATGTGCATTGTGTACACCTATGTACAGCAGAGTACATGTACAGATTGTGCCTATTTAATAAATTTATCACAATACGACAATAAATGTACACACTATGACTACATTCTGGGATTTTATATTTAGTATATTGGATAGAAATCTCTCCGGTTACCAAAGTGGGTATACACCTATATGTGTACCTAGTATATACGTGTATATATTGTACATACTGTGTACTCCTGTACAGAAGGTACATATCTACATTATATGAACATATGTGTAGTGTACATATGTACATACTGTGCACACTTATGTACACGTGTATATACCGCAAATCTGCACGTGTGCATGATGTACATGTGTACATATCATATCACAATAAATGCAAATGTATATGTGTGCAATATGTACATTTATATTGATATTATGTATTATATGTGTATTGTGATTATATATGCTGTTGTGAATATATGAAATCATTGTAATATTACAATATATTTACATATTGTACACATTATGTACATACCTACTGTGTACACATTATGTACATATAAATGTACATATTGTACAGATTATGTACTTTTTTGTACATCTGTATTGTGTACACATATGTACATCACAGTCAATGTACATATGGTACATATTTTGTACGTTGATTGTAATATCTCAATAAGTGTACACATTATGAGTATATTCTGGGATATGATTTATAGTATATAAGAAAATGTTACTTCCAATATCAATGTGGGTATACTCGCATGTGTGTCCATTTTGCTGTACCTTCTATTAATCTTTGCCATTGAACATGATAGTGAGAGGTGGTTCTTTTCTCTAACAAGGTTTTCTGTTAATATAACTGAACTCTACTACCTTGTGGCCTCTGTATCTTCCATTGTAAATTGTAATTACCTATAAAAGAGAATATTTTGACATCACGCATCTACCTCTTGGATCCATCAGCCAGAGGCCTAAAATAAAAAAGACATTCACCCCACGAATGGTTATATAGTGGTTGACAACCCCACTTTCTTCTAGGTAAATAATATCCTCTCTTTAACAGTAGCTACTTACAAGATTTGTGCATAAAGAATGTGACTTTTTTATCAGTATCTAGTTTATTCTTACATAAATTTCTAAAATACTGAGCGAATATTCTGATCATTGGTTATGTACTATTTTAATTTAATTTTTTCCTCTCAAATTTTATGTTAACTGCATACTCTACCCTGTTTATAAGACTGCCCTATGGTTAAATTTAGTAGATAGTAAATTATCCTGAGCACACAGAACAATTCTTTTTGTAATCAACTCTGAAACATCATTGAAAGAGCAAGGATATGGGAATGAGATTTATCTGGCTTTTATTTCTGGTACTTACTTGCTCTCTGACCTTGGGCAACTTATGTATTGCTCTGAGTCTCATCTTCTTCATCTGTAAAATGATCATAGTAATACCTAATTCATATGCAGCTTGGAAATGTGTAATTTAGTGATTGATATAAAGTTCCTGATACAATTTCTGACAAAATAATAGAAATCCCACGAGAGATAGCCATAACAATCAGAGTTTATATTCACATTAACTGGGATAAAATTGATCTGAAAATACAGCATAAAAAAGCAGCCAAAAATTCACAAGCATATATTTCGCTTGCCTTTTTATACAGAGCTGGAAAATTTCTCATCATTATCTCATCCATTGCCTGCAGCACGCTCCTTCCAAAACTCCTCCTAAGACCGTCTGCCAAGGTGGAACACACTGAACCGCATGTGACTCTGCCTTTTCTGACTATTTTTGCAAGATTTTTCTCATAGAGTATTATTAACAGAAAATGGGGCTGTTATCAAGGTGACTAGGAATGGTGCATTCTCAGTTCAGGCTCTGATGGAATGTCTACTTGATCTGGTGCAACTCCAGCTGTGCTCTTGGCTTTCCTCACTTTTGTGGTTCCGAGAATGCAAATATTCTCCCATGGCTTCCTGATTTTGTCTTTCTCCATGAGGTCTCATTCAAGTATAAACATTCCCTTCAATTTTCTCAACTCATTTTATATTGTCTGAATAACCTTGATAATTTTCCCTTTCCTAAAGCTATAGACCTTCTTTTTGTGTGTAAGAACAGATTACTCACAAATGTTTACTGTCCGCTAAACATTTATGTGTATTCGGTCCTTAATTCTACACACAAAATATCGTCTCTACCAACATTTTACAACTATAGTCTTTCTATAGAGAACTATGAAAGGAACTTGCTCTAAAGGAGAAACTTCCAGAGCTAAACCAAGGGTCTGACAATTTTTAACAATATGTTATTCAGTAAAAATATTTTTTCAGTTAACAGAGAAGAATGCCATGGACAAAATGGCAAAACAGAACTTTTCAGCACTTATTCCTTCACTGAAACATCAATTTGAACAGCCATCCGTGCATCAAAGTGTCTTCAAAAGAGACAAGGAATCCAGGTGAGAGGTTATAGCACGTTTGTGGAGTAGAAAAGTAAGAAAAACGGCATAAAATAGAGTATAAAAGAGAGTTTTCTATTATCTGCATTACCCCGCCCCTAAACCTGGGTAGTGCAGCATGGAGAGAGATACCATGTATGTGCAGAGAGGAGAGTAAATGTAACACCTGACTTCAACATCAACTCCAATGCCAGGCACAATTCAGTGAACTCAACACCAGGCAGGTTTCTATAGCCATAGGCTATGGGACAGACCCTGTCAACCCAAGCTCCAGGCCTTCCCCTATGGCTCTAAGATCTAATGCCTCCAACCTCCATGGCTCCTACCGACATAGGCTCCAGGCCTTCACCACAACCAGGCCATTTATGGCTTCCCCAGGCTCCACACTGGTTACTATAGACTCGTAAGTGCCTGGATAAACAAACCTCTACATCGACACAGTGGAATATTATTCAGCAATGAAAGCAATAATCTTTGAATGTGGCTTTTGTTGCAGAAAAAAAGCACGTGAGCTATGAAGCCATTAAAAGACATAGAGGAAACTCAAATACATACTACTAAGTGAAAGAAACCAACTCAAATGACCACTTACTATATGAATCCAACTATATGACATTCTGGAAAAGGCAAAACTATAGAGACATCAAAACGTTCAGTGATTGCTGGGGGTTGAAAAGTGGGAAAGGATAAATGGGCAGAGCATAGAGGATGTTTAGGGCAATGAAACTACTCTGTGTGTTACTATAATGGTAGACACATGCCATTACACCCTTGTCAAAACTCACTGAATATACGACAGCAAGAATGGTCCCTAATGTCAATTATAAACTATGGGTGACAGTGATAAGTCAATGTTGGTTCATCCATTGTAACAAATGTACCTCTCTAGTGAGGAAGGCTGATAGTGGAGGAGGCTGTGCATTTGGGGAGGTGGGAATGTAGGAACTCTCTCTACTTTCCACTATGCCTCACTATTAACTTTACACTGCTCTAAAAATAAAGCGTATTTGAAAAAAGATTGAGCTGTTGATATAAGCCCAATGTCTACTTTGACGTCCAGAAATGTTTCTTTTAAAACGCTAATACACCACTTCCTGGAAGAAAATATTTGTTAACAAATTCTTTTCTAGAACAATTATTTTTGTGGGTGTTCCTGTCACAAATATACATAAAAATCAGAATATGCACCAACATCTTGATACTCTAAAAACACAATACCAACAACGTTAAGAAAATCATTTCTAAATTTGATCTAAGCCAAAATGTGGAGAAGCAAAAGGGAAGAAAATTATTTCTGTATAATGAGATTATAGGTTGTTTCTCCGAACTCCTCTACAGTTTTCAGTATTTTCCAACTTCTATCATGGGGATATATAAATATATAAGTAGATATGTAGATATATAGTCATTAGATATATATTTATATATAATAAATAAACAGATGCCATTTTTATTTTTTATTATTTATTTATTTTTTGAGACGGAGTTTCGCTCGTTTCCCAGCTGGAGTGCAATGGCGCGATCTTGGCTCACCGCAACCTCCACCTCCTGGGTTCAGGCAATTCTCCTGCCTCAGCCTCCTGAGTAGCTGGGATTACAGGCACACGCCACCAAGCCCAGCTAATTTTTTGTATTTTTAGTAGAGACGGGGTTTCACCATGTTGACCAGGATGGTCTCGATCTCTTGACCTCGTGATCCACCCGCATCGGCCTCCCAAAGTGCTGGGATTACAGGCTTGAGCCACCGCGCCCGGCCTACAGATACCATTTTTAAAAGATATATTTATGTATTTTATATATTTATATAATATATACACCATGTTATCACCATTATGGATATAAAGAAGGACATTAAAATAGTGAAAAGATTAAAATAAAATGTACCAAAATGGAAACAGTGATTTAACTCTGCCTAGCTTTATGTGATTAAACAAGGTCTTTTTCAAATCTATTTTTCTTTGCTTTCCAGAGGCTTTATAATAAATCTATATTTTTATATTTAAAAGCCTAATTTTTATTAAGGAAATAAAAATTCAGCAACACTCTCTTTAGAACATTTTTTTAAATCAACTTGAGCATGAAGAAAATGTTATGACTATGGTGGTGAGCATTTTGAAAGATTAGCAGAAGCAGGGATAATGTGACATTTAGCTGATCTTTCAAGGGAAGCTAGACAAATGACACTTTTCGAAAAGAAAACAGTAACTAGTGGTGAAACATGGTATCGCCAGTATGATTAAGAAGGAAAGTGTCAACTTCTTCTGTGGAAAATCCTAACATTACCAAACGTAAGAAGGCAAATACTTCAACAACAGAAATGAAAAAGATCTTGATTTATTTATTTAACACTTTTTTAGAGTTTAATCCCAGAAAGTCTATTTTGAAGAAAAGAAAAAATCTTACTCGTGTATATTACCCTTTGCAGTGAACTGCCCAAATAAGTCTATCCAAGGTACGTTGAATACCGAGCATGCTGGAAACATTTTTATTGACATCATCTCTAATCCCTACAACAATAGTGCAAGGAAAGGTTTAACATCTTTTTACAGAGAGGAAAGCTGAGGCTCAAAGAGGTATAGTAGCTCATTTAACATTACACATCCAATACGTGGTGGAGGTGGGACCTATACTTACATCTGTCAGACCTTAAAGTCTGTGTTCTTCTTTCTACCTCTCTGCCTCAGTCCAACAATTGGGATCTTTGCCATGATGCCTCACGAGTTCACGAGGCACTTTTCAGGAAGTTTTTGACTCAGACTTTATCACTCAGCAAGATACCTCAACTAATTTACAAAATGTGACTTGAAATGCAGGTTGTAATTCCAAAAGCAAAAATCCAACCACAAAAGATAAAGTCTTAATCAGTAGAGCTTCTCAGAAGGAAGTAATGTAGGTAGTAAGGGCACTTTCGGAAATGTCTGGACTCAGAGGAGTCGATGTATCACCTGTTAGAAATTGTACTCGCTTGGTAGCAAAATTTTCCTTGTGTTCACTTAAAATAATAGTCTTGTTGTTTTAAAACCAACGCACAGTCAGAGGGGGACTTGGATGTTTATTTTTTATTCTCTTTGCCTTCTTGTTTTAAGAATGGATTTTTCCTAAATTCTAATTATTATTGTAACTTACATAAGTGCAGCCGATTTTGCTTTTAAGGATAAAACTACATTTAAGTAGCTTTGTCTGGATTATCAACACCAGGTCCTGAAGAAGTGAGTTCTTAAAGGGTAGGAACTTTGCTTATGTCTATATCTCAGTTGTGTTCAACAGAATAACTGGCGCAAATTAGCAAATGATGCACTGAGGAATCATAGAACAAAAGACTTTATGAAGAACTAAGTTTCAGATTCAGGGTGACGCTAAGGAGCTAGTGTACCAGAGGATGGTATGCCTTCTGCAATCACAAAAGCGGCATTCAGTCTGATCTGGGCTCTAAGAAGTGCTCCTTGAGACCTGAAATTTTATCCTAACACTGCCACTAACAGGTTAAGTCAGAAAGAGTTCACTTCCCAGAGCTTTCGATTTCTGGTTTCCAAATCAGCACAATGAGAAACTGAAAAGAAGGAAAGAGGAAAAAAAGAGAGGGTCAGAGATCCCTCCTGCTTGTACAATGCCATGATTTGGACACAGGGTTTGGGCAACCATGGCCCATCCACCAATTCCTGCCTGTCGTCTCTTGTCAGACAGCTCACGAGCCACGAATGTGAAAGAATTCAAAAAAGTAACAATATTTTGGGACATGTCAACAATTATATAAAATGCAATTTTCAGTTCTCATAAAAGTACTTTGGAACTCAGCCCCACTCCTTTATTACCCATTTCTATGGCTGCTTTCACACCACAACCACAGAGATAAGTAGCTGTGACAGAGACCATATGGGCTGCCGAGCCTAAAATATTTACTGCCTAGACCTTTCCAGAAAAAAAAAGGATTGCTGATCTTTTACACAGACAATCAAGCAAGCGATCACCTGAGAACATTAAAATCTGTGTCTAGGACAAATGGGGCCTATATAAACTAGGGAATAATCTTCCCCACTACTTATGCAAGAACATTCACGCTTGAGAGAGCAGGCTACATGGCTTGGCAGCACTACTGCCACCAGTCCAGACTTCCCCTCACCTGTGCCCTATAAGTGACCAGCATTTCTAGGCATCCGTGGAGCAGCGGGGTGCATTCTCATGGCTGGCCCCACACCTTCCCTTCCTCCTGCTTCCTCACATTCTATTTTCTGAGTGGTTGTCAAAGGAACGCTGAATTTTGCTGTCACTTTTTCAGACCCCAATTCCACTTATGACAGTCTTGGTACCAGAAAGCATTCCGAGCTCCTATCTCATCACCACAACCGCCTGCTTCTCACTTAGTCCAGACGAGCTTGCCACAGTGCACTTGCTTTTTAATCGCTCTCTCTCTTCTTGCCTTCACCTCCTCTCCCTCCCTCTCTCCCTGGCTCTTTCCGTCACACGGATGTGTGCACATACACAAGTTCCGATTAGATAAAAGAAGAAACACTTTTTAAGTTTCTTTCTAGGCCTAATAGAAATTTTTTTTTTTTTTTTTTACAAAAACAGAGCTGCTTTTTTCCATTGCGAAAGTGTGGGTGTCCTTCCTTTTGGAGAGTAACAATCATGTTCTACATGGCCTTCTGACACATTGCATGTTGTACATATGTGTGTGTGCACATGTGCATATGAGTGTTAGGGTATTTGTGTGTAGCATGGAGGAAAGAGATGAAGGAGAGTGTGCATGTGCATGTTGGGTCATATGAGTGTGAGTGTGTGCATGCACGTGCCTGTGTGTGTGCACATGTGTATGAGCATGCTTGTATTTGCATATGAGAATGTGCATGTGAGAGAGAAAGAAAGAATGCGTGTATGTGTGAATGTGTATGTGTGTGTATAGCAGGGAAGAAGGGGATGAAGGAGAGTATGCTAAAAAGAGAACACCTCAGAACAGTCAAATAAAAGATTCCATATCAACATCATATCTTGTTAAAATACAGGATTCCCAAGTCAGTCACCTTCAAGCTGGAAGCCTGGAGTGTAAAAAGAGTGGGTGTTCTTCTCTGACAACTTATTGTCTAAGACAATTTTATGATCAAAAATATATTCGAATAAAAGTACCTGAGAAAAGTACATAAAGAGAATATAGCAAAATGTTAACAATGGTTTTCTTTGGGTGAGAGGAAGAAGAGGCAGGTTGTGGTTGATCTGTTTCTTTTAGTTCAACTATTCTGCATTCCTCACTTTTAAATTTTGGATATTAAGCTGGAGAGAAAGAACATGAATATAAAGATGAATTCGCTGAATGGAGCAACGAATGCTGAGTTAGCCAAAAATGTATGGCTACCTTCTATATCTAATTATCTGAGGGCAAATCAGAAAACACCACTTTCAGAAAATTTTTTTTTTTTTTTAGAAATGAAGTTTCGCTCTTGTTGCCCAAGCTGGAGCGCAACGGCACAATCTCGGCTCACCGCAGCCTCCGCCTTTTGGGTTCAGGCAATTCTCCTTCCTCAGCCTCCCGAGTAGCTGGGATTACAGGCACGCACCACCATGCCCAGCTAATTTTTTGTATTTTTAGCAGAGACAGGGTTTCACAATGTTGACCAGGATGGTCTCGATCTCTTGATCTTGTGATCCACCCACCTCGGCCTCCCAAAGTGCTGGGATTACAGGCTTGAGCCACCGCCCCCAGCCAGAAATTTTATAAAATGTGTTTTACGTTATTTTCCCTTTCAGCCTAAGGACTAAAAATTGAACACAACTGGATCTGCGCCATTGCCTCAAAGATTCTTAGCCTAGTTCAAGATCCATTGTCTGGACACTCCTGCTTTTTAGACAGAAAACAGGTCTAAATTCCTATTGACTTCCAAATACACAGACCCACATATTTGTCACAGTAGCCTCTCTCTCTCACCCTGTCTCTGTCCCTCTGAGTCTCTCTTTCTTTCTCTCTCTCTTCCCTCACATCATCCCCAAATCAGAATGCATATATAAAAATTTGATTAACTGAAACATAGAATGATCAAGATTTTACTACAAGAGAATTACACAGACTTCAGCTAAGATGTTTGGTTGAATACCTGCATATGCCTTCACTCCATCATTAAACCACATTAACACAGGATGATTAAAAATAAATAAACCAACAAAGATAAAAAGAAAATAAAGACAATCCCTTCAGCATATAGAAAACTGGCAAGCAGAAGCTGTCAGTGACACCTGACAGTAGACCCAGAGATGCTAAATCCCAAGCCAGTGGCAGGAAGGCAACCAGGATCCCCAAGGGTTCAAGAGTTGGCAGCTAAATTTACCTAGGGAATTTATGTTTCAGTAGTAGGTAGATCCCAGATCCTCTCCCTAGAATCGGTGACTGCATCCCACGGTGGTGGCAGGGTGGAGGTTTCCTCTCTATAGGGTAAAATTTGGTGTCTCTAGGCAGGAGCTCTCTAGACACAAGTGCTTAAATGTGCACACTGAACACTGAGATCCTCCAGGTTTTCCTACCACTGAGTTCCAATGAGGGTGGCCGATACACTTGGTCAGAAGTTAAGATGATTTTTCTCTAGAGAGAATCTCTCTTGCTCAAGAAGAAAAGGTCTGACCCAGCAAGACCACCGCCCACAAAATGTTACAATCACAGAACTTCCATCAGCTTTTAGCTTTTCAGTGCTCCAGTTTTTTCTAACAGACACAGACAGCTAAGGGTCACCAGGCATCTGAGCAAAGCTTCTAACATGAATGGCCGAGACCAGAGCAACAAGACACATAAATGCAGCCTGAATGAGGACTGTGCTAGGAGATAAGACCTTCTGAAACCCATATGAATGTTCTCGAAGAGATAAAAGTGTTACCATTTTCATGAAACAAGAAGCAAATTTAAAGAAAAAGTAAACGCTTAGAAATTAAAAATATGACAGCAGAACTTGTGAAAAATTCTTGTTACAATAGTAAGACAACAAAGTTGAGTAGATGAACCTTATGTCTTCCAGAAATAGCGATAAGAAAAAAGTTGAAATCCGGAAGAAAATTTGAACAGGTTCAACACTAAAATGATCAGAATTCCAAAGATAGAAATAGAGACAGACAGAGAGAGACAAAAAAGAACAGACACACGCAGCAAATAAGAAAGAGAGAGATAAACCCTAACACAGTAATTGCTGGAGACTACAGCACCCAACTTTCAGCACTGGACAGATCTTCCAGACAGAAAACCAACCAATCAACATGAAATTTAATCTTTACTACAGACCAAATGGAACTGATATTCAAGGAACATTTCATCCAATGACTGCAGAATACACATTTTTTCAACTCAACACATAGATCATTCATAAGTATAGAAGATACCTTAGGTCACAAAGCAAATGCAATCACATTTGAAATCAGGACTAAGAAATTCATTCAAAACCATACACTTACATGGAAACTGAGTCACTTGCTCCTGAATGACTCCTGGGTAAATAATGACATTAAGGCAGAAATCAAGAAGTTTAAGAAGTTCTTTGAAAGTAATGAGAACAAAGGTACAACTTACCAGAGTTTCTGGGATGCAGCTAGTCAAGTAGTGTTGAGAGAAATGTATAGTACTAAATGCTCACATCGAGAAGTGAGAACTCGGGACAGCTGCGGTGACTCACTCTTGTAATCTCAGCACTTTTGGAGGCCAAGGCGGGCAGATTACAAGGTCAGGAGTTTGAGACCAGCCTGACCAACATGGTGAAACCCCATTCTACTAAAAATACAAAAATTAGCTGGTGTTGTGGCACATACCTGTAATCCCAGGTACTCAGGAGGCTGAGGCAGGAGAACTGCTTGAACCCAGGAGATAAATGTTGCAGTGAGCCCATATCACACCACTGCACTCCAGCCTGGTTGAGAGAACAACACTCCATCTCAAAAACAAAATTGAGATCTCAAGTTAACTACCCAACATCACAATTAAAAGAATTAGAAACCCAAGAGCAAAGAACACCCTCAAAGCTATGCTGAATGAAAGTGGGGAGAGAGGGCATCTTTATCTTGTGCCAATTTTTAAGGGGAATGCTTTCAGCTTTTGTCCATTCAGTATGATGCTGGCTGTGGGTTTGTCACATGTGGCTCTTATTATTTTGAGGTATGTTCCTTCAGTACCTGGTTTATTGAGAGTTTTTAACACACATGAAAGTTGAATTTTATCAAAAGCTGTTTTTGCATCCATTGAGATAATCATGTGGGTAATTTTTTTCTTTAGTTCTGTTTATGTGACGATGACATTGATCAATTTGCATGTGTTAAACCAAACTTGCATCTCAGGGAGGGTGGTTGTGACCAGGAATTTATCAGTTTCTTCTAGATTTCTCAATTTTTTCAGGTTCAGTGGCTCACATCTGCAATCCCAGAACTTTGGGAGGTCAAGGTGGATTGATCACCTGAGATTGGGAGTTCAAGACCAGCTGGATCAACATGGAGAAACCCCATGTCTACTAAAAATACACAATTAGCAGGGTGGCACATGCATGTAATCCCAGCTACTCAGGAAGCTGAGGCAGGAGAATAGCTTGAACTCAGGAGGCAGAGGTTGCACTAAGCCGAGATCTCACCATTGTCCTCCAGCCTGAGCAACAAGCACAAAACTTCATCTCAAAATTAAAGAAAAAAAAGTGCCTACAGTTGTACATAATATTCTCTGAGGGTGCTTTGTATTTCTGTGGGGTCAGTGGTAATATTGCCCTTATTGTTTTTGATGGTGGTTATTCGAATCTCTTCCCTTTCTCGTTCATTGGTCTAGCTTCAAGTTTATTATTTTTTAACCAGTATGATTTTAATAGACCAGTTACTGGGTAGTAAATTGAAACATACAGAGTGCCATCTCCAAGAGCAGTCATGATTTCATTTGGGTTCTTGAAAAATGTTAAGAAGTAGGTTGAGTTTTATTATTTTTTTCAGAAAACCAGCTTTTGAAAAATTTATGTGGAACCAAAAACAGCCAAGGCAATCCTAAGCAAGAAGAGCAAAGCTGGAAGCGACATGCTACCAGACTTCAAACTGCATTACAGGGCTACAGGAAACAACAGCATAGTACTGGTACAAAAACAAACACATAGACTAATGGAACAGAATAGAGAATCCAGAAACAAAACCAAGCTTCTACAACTATCTGATCTTTGGCAAACTTAACAAAAACAAGCAAGGGGGAAAAGATTCTCCCTATTCAATAAACGATGCCAGGATAACTGGATAGCCATATGCAAAAGACTGAAACTAGACCCCTTCTTTACATTACATACAAAAATTTGCTCAAGATAGATTAAACACTGATATGTAAAACCAAAAACTATAAAAGCTCTGCAAGACATGAGACAATGCCATTCAAAACATAAGCACAGGCAAAGATTTCATCATGAACATGCCAAAAGAAAAGGTAACAAAAGCAAAATTGAAAACTGGGGTCAAATTAAAATGAGATACTTTCACACAGAAAAATAAACTATCAACAGAGAAAACTGACAACCTACAGAATGTGAGAAAATGTTTGTAAACTATGCATCCCACAAAAATCTAATATCAAACATCGGCAGGGAAATTCAATTTACAAGAGGAAAACAAACAACCCATAAAAAGGTGGGCAAAGAACATAAACAGACACTTTTAAAACAAGACATATATGCAACAAGCAATCATATTAAAAAAGCTCAACGTCACTGATTATTAGAGAAATGCAAATGAAAATTATAATAAGATACCATCTCACACCAGTCATAATGGCAATTATTAAAGCAAAAAAAAAAACCACATACTGGCAAGGTTAGAGAGAAAAACAACACTTACACACTGTATTCGGGAATGCAAATTAGTTCTGCCATTGTGAAAAAGTGTCATGATTCCTCAAAGACCGAAAGAGTGAAATACCATTTGAGTCAGCAAACCTAGTAATGGGTTACTAGGTATGTACCCAAGGGAATATAAATCCTTCTGTTATAGAGACATGTGCACGCATATGTCCATGGCAGCACTTTTCACATTAGCAAAAATATGGAATCAAGCTAAATGCCCATCAATGGTAGACTGGATAAAGAAAATGTGGTACATATACAACAAAAAACACTAGGCAGCCACAAAAGAATGCGATCATGTTCTCTTCACGGACATAGATGAAGCTGGAGACTATTATTCTTAGCAAACTAATGCAGGAACACAAAATCCAAATACCAGATATTTTCACTTGCAAGTGGGAGCTAAATGATGAGAACACAGGAACATACAACAGGCGGAAGAACAACACACACTAGAGCCTTTCAGAGAGTGGAGAATGAGAGAAGGAAGAAGATCAGGAAAAACAACTAAATGGGACTAGGCTTAATACCGGAGTAATGAAATGATCTGTACAACAAACCTCATGACAGACTTTACCTAAATAACAAACCTGTGCTTGAACCTTTGAACTTAAATAAAAGTTAAAAAAAAAGGCAACTTCTCAAGTTGAATAACATAACCTCCTAGGTTTAAACACATGAACACAAACTCACACCAAGGAACATTGTCTTGAAAATCTGCAATATATGACAAAGGAAAACAGCTCTCCTAAGTTTTCAGAAAAGTTTTTTAAAAAACAGTATTTACAAAGAATCAAAAATCAGAATGATTTCAGGCTTCTCAACAGCACTACCAGAAGCTGGGAAATAATGGAGTAGTATCTTTAAAACTTGAATGGGAAATTATTTTCAATCAAAAATTCTATGCCCCACCAGTCATGTAAGTGTAAGAAGAAATAAAGTCATATTTCAGAACAATTTGCTTCAGTGTATCCTTGCTTGAATAAGTTACTGGAGGATACAGTCCACAAACAAGAGATTCAGGGCATGGGACAGTGCAAAACAACAGAGTGGGTTTGTATTTGTATTGAAAAGACAGCAGCATTCGAGAGTTAGGGAATACTGGATGAGGAGTTTTCTCCAGCATCCCTGGAGCCCACACCTCTCATTTCCACATTCCTATGTCCCATTGCTGCCCATGAATTCTGATCACCTATTCCTTTGATAGAGGTATTTCTCTCACCGATTAGCTGTAGTCAAGTGGCTCTTTCTTGGGCTACAGGAGGAAATCTATTGCTTTTTATTAAACATCAATTTGATTAACCTAGGCTTAAGGTCAGCATTATGCCATCAGCTGTACGTTCTTGGGAAGACATCTACTCACAAACTGATTAAAGAACGTGGCCCTCCTACCTCTGACTTGTGTGATTCTAAGCAAGCTATTTAGCACCCTCTCATCTGTGAAACAAACATAAAGTTCTTATCTTGGGCTCCACAAACAGAAAGTGTTGAACAAGAACAGTTTCTTCTCCTCCAAGGCCAGACCATATGGAGGACCCTAAGACAGCCACAGTCTTGGTCAGTAGGACAAACACAAGGTTCAAATTGCACCATTAAAACTGTGGCCAAACGTTTGCTCTGCCTCTGAGTCACTCACTGTCATAAGGCTCTACCGGTTCCCATTCCAGATAGAAAGTGGGCTTTTGTTGGTTTTTGTTGTGTTTTTCAAGAGATGGAGTCACCCAGGCTGGAGTACAGTGGCATGACCATAGCTCACTGCAGCCCCAAACTCCTGAGCTCAAGTGACCTTTCTGCCATGGCCTCCTGACAGAAGCTGGGCCAACAGGGCAGCAGGTATGCATCCCCACACCCAGTAATTTTTTTTTTTTTGAGAGATGGGGTACCGCTATGTTGCCCAGACTGCTCTCAAATTCCTGGCCTGAAGCAATTTTCCCATATTAGCCTCCTAAATTTCTAGGATTACAGGTGTGAGCCGCTGTGCCTAACAGGTGTTCTTAAATGCAATTTCCACACTGCTATTCTGAAGAAGGGCAAGGAGCAAAGAGTCCCTCCTTGAAACATAGAAAATAAAAGCATTCACTATTAAGTGGAGGCAGAGTTGATGATCAGTCAAAACTACTTCAACTGTAATCCAGAAGTCCCATTGATACAGGAGTTCTAAAGAAATTATTTAGTCAGAGATTGAAAGTAAGGAAGTCTTTGGTAAGGTTTCCCTTTGAATAAAAAGCAGCCCCAAAACCATTTCTAACAAAGAGCGGCCTGTAAAATAGAGCTGCAGATATAGACAAGCAAGCTGGAAGCTTGCACAGGCGAATGCCAGCAGCTGTAACAATAGGAGGCTACTTGGGTGCCAGGCATGCTCAACCTGACGGCTTTATCTTCCTTTTTCTTTATCAACCACAAGTGCAGTAAGGGACAGACAACATGCACTGGCCAAGTAGGAAACCTATATGCATAAGAAGATTCGGGTGGATAGCCAGCTTCTTCACGAGCTATGTAAAGCTCTCACCTGGTCCAACCCATATTTGGACTCTATGTAAATCAAACACCACCTCCTCAACAAGTCTATAAAACCTTGTGCAGTTCACCAGAAAACCAGAAAACACACTCAGAAGCCCCTCTCTCTCTCTCTGCAGAAGAGAGATGTTCTCTTTTCTTCTTTTGCCTGTAAAACCTCCATTCTTAACCTCACTCCATGTGTATTCACGTCCTTGATTTTCTTGACATGAGGCAATGTACCTTGGGTATTACCTCAGATGGACAATGCTGCTTCATCATAGTTCTGTTTTGTTCAGGTTGTGGGACAAACGGCTCCTTTCCTCTGCAACCTCAGCTCAACCTTACTCAGGCCTCCTTCCAGCAGAACCACAGAGCCAAATGAAACCCCTTAAGTCTTCTTTTAAATGGGCAGCCGCTCCAAAGAAAGCAGCATGATGAGTTTCAGGTGGCCCGGGGTGGGGGCAGTGCTACTCTGGCTTCTCCGTGCTCAGGCCCTCTCAGTTCAAAAGCGCACCACGTGGAGCAATAGAACACCTGCTCATCTGAGTTTTAAAAATAGTGGGAGGAAAAGCGCTGTCTTCATGCTTATTTCCCTGGCAGAGGGGAGGTCATAAAACACTAATTTCTAAGCAGTGGACCAGAGTTTTACTGATCTCTTCTGTTACTTACTCATGTTTACCCAGAGAAACCACATCACAAATCTGAGTCTCCTCTGGCAAGAGAAGGAATCGGATTCATGATTCTCTCAGCCCCCTTTCCACAGTGGAGTTCTGACTCCACTTCTAAAATACTTTTCTGCAAGCCTCTGTACCTCATAAATGTTTTACTACACTCGAGACAGCAAAGGGAAGCACAGATTAGCTACTGTTTTCAGAACAGTGGAAACATGCCGTGTTCTCCAAGTTTGGCATTGGAGTCAAAGATCAAGCGCCAAACAGTAGTTGTCAAGAATCCTTTCATTTACAATC
Organism: Callithrix jacchus; assembly: GCF_049354715.1. NCBI lineage: Eukaryota > Metazoa > Chordata > Mammalia > Primates > Cebidae > Callithrix > Callithrix jacchus. Next base: position 205,768 of record NC_133510.1, read on the forward strand.
AGGTTCTAGACTTTTCAAATGGTGTGGGCAAGAATCCGTTTTGCCAGAATAGGTTATTATCTACCTCTTACCTTTATAGGACAGGACTAAAAATTCTCTTTTTTAAGACAGAGTCTTGCTCTGTTCCCGAGGCTGGAGTGCAGTGGCATGATCTCGGCTCACTACAACTTCTGCCTCTCAGGTTGAAGTGATTTTCCTGCCTAAGCCTCCTGAGTAGCTGGAATTACAGGGGCCCACCACTACACTCAGCTAATTTTTGAATTTTTAGTAGAGACAGGGTCTCCCCATGTTTGCCAGGGTAGTCTCCAAAGCCTGACCTTATGATCTGCCTACCTGAGCTGCCCAACGTACTGGGATTACAGATGTTAGCCACCACGCTGGGCATTTTTTTTAATTACACTGAAGACTTTTGAAAGCGTTGTGTGTTGTAAGAACTCCCTCCTCACCCAATTCTCATGGATGGGAAAATGCTGCTGCTTCATTTTAAAGCTAATGAGCTGCCTGAACAGGAACTTCTAATTAACCATTCAAACTGATTAGCTCACGTCCCTGAAGGCTGGAGAACACGGGAACTGCTATCCCATCTGAATACAATCAAAAGGCAAAAGGCTGTGGCCAAGTTGAAATAATGGGGCAGATAGAAGCGATAAAGACTGGAGCTGGGAGTGGCCCGTACTTCAAGTTAAGCCAAACAAAGGTGTTTGCATGTTTTATATGGGCCAAATAGGAATTCCATAATAGAGAAAACCATTGGTTTTAAGGAGGACGCTGCCCTGAAAAGCTTCCTGCCAGGGGTAAGGAAGAGGCTGCCCAGGACACCCAGAGGCAGGTGGTAGGAGGGCTCTTAGTGGCTTCCTAGAAACTGTATTACCTGAGGTAGTGAACTGCTGTCAGAGATCCCTACCAGGAGAATTTCTCAGGAACGCATGAGAAAGGGCCCAAAACTGCATGCCTGCTCCTAAAATGTGACACCATAATACAGCTGAACTATTCAATAAGGCCCTATCTGTTCCTCTGTCTCTCCTTTCTCCCTGCCCCTATCCAACCCTAGAAGAGCCAGAAAGTACTGCTAAGAAGTGAGGGTGGGTGGTCATAACCAAACACACTTCCCTCCTTTCCCTTCCCACTGTGGGTTTCTCAGGCTGAGGCTGTCACAGAGGAGGAGGGATGAAAATTGTTTTCGTTGATATTTTATCATGAACATTTATGAAGGTACAGCAAAGTTGAAAAAACTTTACAGTGAACACTTTAACTGTATCTTCACCAACTTGGAGTCTTGTTTTATCTCATGTCCATCCATAGATCCATCTTTCTATCCATCCAGTAATCCATTATAGTTTTTAGGCATTTTAAAGTAAATTGCAGACATCAGTAACTCAACGTGCATTAACTAGAATTTGGTACCTTTTTTTTTCCTTTTGGTGTAAAGTTTACAAATGATGAAATGCAAAAATTTTAAGTATGTATTTACCGAATTTTGACAAAAGTATACATATGTGTAACCCAAAACTCTATCAAATAAAGAAGATTACTATAATCCCTGATATGGTTTGGCTGTGTCCTCACCCAAATCTCTTCTTGAATTGTAGCTCCCAGAATTCCCACGTGTTGTGGGAGGGACCTGGTGGGAGAGAATTTAATCATGGTGACAGTTTCCCCCATACTGTTCTTGTGATAGTGAATAAGTCTCACAAGAGCTGATGCTTCTATAAGAGGAAAGCCCTTTTGCTTGTTTCTCATTTCTCTTGTCTGCCACCATGTAAGATGTCCCTTTGACTTTCTGCCGTGATGATGAGGCCTCCCCAGCCAGGTGCAACTGTGAGTCCCTTAAACCTTTTTTGAATAAAGTACCCAGTATCAGGTATGTCTTTATCAGCAGTGAAAAAACGGACTAATACAATCCCAGAAAGTTTCCTCATGACTTGTCTCAGTCTCCAGCTCTGTACCCTTGGATTTTTTTCATTGTAGACTAAGTTTGCCAACTTTAGAAATTCCACATAACTTGAATCATGTTGTGATAACCCTATATATAAGGCTCCCTTCAGTCCACAAAATAATTTTTATATTTATCAGTCAGGTTACACATATCAGTATCTCTTTCATTTTTATTGCTGAGTAGTATTTCATGCTATGAAATAACGTAGTTCGCTACCTGATCCTCTATCTGTGGTCACCAGAAACATTTTCAACTTTTGATTATTATGAGTAAAGCTATTGTGGTCTTCTATAAGTATTTTTATTAACACGTATTTTCACTAATTGGGGTAGATTCCTAACTCGGAAATTTATTATAGATGAGATGTATATTCGTTCTGTAAGAAAATTCCAGAAATTTGACAAAGTAGTTGTACTGTTTTATAGTCCCATTAGCAATAGTTATAGTTGTGCTGTATTCTTGCCAACATTTGGTGTTTAGTCTTTCCCAACCTAGTTATTTTGTGGGGTGTGTAGTAGTATCTCACTGTGGTTTTAATCTGTATTTCCTTGATGTTAACCATTTTGTCCCACTTGTATATTATCTTTGCAAAGTGGCTCCTCAAATTTTTTCCCCTTCTAAACAGTAATTGTTATCTTTTTTTCTTTTAGTTGTTCTGTCATCCAGGCTGGAAGGCAATGGTGCAATCTTGGCTCACTACAGCCTCTGCTTCCTGGGCTCAAGCGATCCTCCCACCTCAGTCTCCCAATTAGCTGATACCAGGCTAACTTTTTGTATCGATATTAGCCAACATACAAGGCTAATTTTTTGTACTTATACTAGGTGTCAGGGTCTCACCATGTTGCCCAGACTAGTCTCAAACTCCTGGCCTTAAGCCATTCATCCTCCTCGGCCTCCCAAAGTACTGGCACTACAGGTGTGAGCCACTGTGCCCAGCCTTATTTTCAGGTTATAAAACTGCTTTATGTATTCTGGAAATCAGGCTCTTTACTGGAAATAGATTTATGACCATTTTCTGTCAGGCTGTGGCTTGCATATTCTTTGGTTTAATGTATCTTTTAATTTTCCCAGACACATTTTCTGCAAAATTTGTGTTAGTTTTTGTTGTATTTTTCAGATACTTTGTTCATTTCATCTAAGTTGCAGAATTTGTCACCATGACGTTGTTTATGATAGTCTCTTATTATCCTTTTCACGTCTGCAGGATCTGTAGTGATAGTTTCACTTCGCTTTCACTTCTGATATTGATACTGACCATTTGTGTTTCCTCTCTTTTTTTCCTGATCAGAGTAGCTTAAGGTTTATTAATGTTGATATTTTAAAACAACCAGCTTCTTTGCTTTGTTAGTTTTCTCTATTATTTTGTCTGTCTTCAATTTGGTTTATCTCTACACTTTTACCTTTATTGTTTCCTTCTTACTACTTCGTTGGAGTTTTCTTTGCTCTGTGTGTGTGTGTGTGTGTGTGTGTGTGTGTGTGTGTTTTCAATCTTCTTTAGGTGAACATTTACGTCATTGATTTTAGACCTTTCTCTTTTTCTTCTATTGCAGTGTAAGCATGTACGGCTATACTTCCCTCTGGGAACTCCCATAGCTGTAATTCATAAGTGTTAGCATATTGTATTTTGATTATCCCTTAGAATAAAATATTTTATATTCTACCTTTTGATTTCTTCTCGGGCTTGTGTATTATATTTAATCTCCAAGTACTTGGAGCTTTCCTAGTTCTCTTATTGTTAATTTCTGTTTTAATCCTATTGTGGTCAGGTAACATACACTGCATGAATTCAATTTGATTTAATCTATTCAGTCTTGTTTTACGACCTAGCATGTGACCTATCCTAGTGAACACTACATGTACTTGAAACATACAGTATTCTGTGGTTATTGGGTGTCGTCTTCCATTGGTTTGTTTAAGATGGTGGAGAGTGTTGTTCAGGTCATCTGCATCTTGACTAAGATTTTGTGTAGTTTATCTATCAATTGCTTGGGAGGTGGGTATTAAAATCACCAATAAAAATTGTGGATTGTTTGTTTATTCCTTTAGTTCAATTTTGTTTTGTGCAAATTGACACACAAATTATTTTTAATCCATTTTTTTGATGATATGACTTTCTGTAATCATGAACTATCCCTCTTTATCTTTGGAAATACTGTTTTGACTTAAGCATATTTTATTTGGTATTAATATAGCTTCTTCACACTTCCATTACTGACTGTTTGCCTAGTATATCATATTAAATGTACTCATTTAGGGTCAGGTACAGTGGCTCACACCTGCAATCCCAGCACTTTGGCAGGCTGAGGCAGGTAGATCATTTGAGGTCAAAAGTTTAGGACAAGCCTATCCAATGCAGTGAAACCCCAGCTTTATTAAAAATACCCCAACATTTAGCTAGGCGTGGTGGCAGGTTTCCGTATTCCCGGCTACGCAAAAGGCTGAGGCAGGAGAATTGCTCGAACCCAGGAGGCGGAGTTTACAGTGAGCAGAGATTGCACCACTGTACTCCTGCCTGGGAGATAGAGTAGGACACTGTCTTAAAAAAATTCAAATGTACGTATTTAGACCTACGTATATTTGTCTTTTTTTTTCTATTCAAAGCGTGTATTTCATATACAGCACTGGGTCTTGTGGGTTTTTTAAATCAATTCTGGCAATCTCTGCACTTGAATTGGAGTATGTGGTATGATTCACTAACATTTAACGTTATTAAATATAGATTTATTAGTGGTTGAATGATGTAATTGGATTCAAGCTTACAATTGAATGGTTTGTTTCATTATTTTGTTTGTTTTTGTTTGCATCTCCTTCCCCACTTTTTGTCCTGTCCCTTTTCTCCTGATGTCTTTTGGACTCTTTAAATACTTTTAAAATTTCATTTTAAAGTATCCATGACTTATTAGATGTAGTGGTTGAATATTCCTTATCTGAATTCCTTGGGACTAGAAGTGTTTTGGATTTTAAACTTTTTTCATATTTTGGAACATTTACATATACATAAAGAGATCTCTTAAAGATATAACTGAAGTCTAAACACAAAATTCACCTATGTTTACGTACACCTCATACACATAAAGCAAATAAAATTTTACATATTTTTAGCAATTTTGTGCACGAATCAAAGTTTGTATACATTGAACCATCAGAAAGCACACATATCGCTATCTCAGCCATCGATGTGGATGAATTTCAGATCTTGGAATATTTTGGATTTTGGGGTTTATGGATCAGAGATGCTCAACCTCTACCTGTTTTCATTGTTGATGATTTTATGTGTTAAAATATGTAAAAAAGGGTTAAGTTTTCAGCTGAATGAGATTTTTGAGTTTGGAAATTAAACTAAACAGGATTTTTCTGAAGTTCCAGGATACAGGTGCAGAATGTGTAGGTTTATTATATAGGTATATGTGTACCATGGTGCTTTGCTGCACCTATCAACCGTTCATCTAGGTTTTAAGCTTCACATGCACTAGCTATTTGTCCTAATGGTCTCCCCGTCTCACCCTCCTCTGACCCCCAACTGGCCCCAATGTGTGTTGTTCCCTCCCTGTGTCCATGTGTTCTCACTGTTCGACTCCCAATTATGAGTGAGAAAGTGTGGTGCTTGGTTTTCTGCTCCTGTTTTGAACTAGACAGAATTTCTTAATATCTTAAATTGCTCAGTGAAATAGAAAATATCAAAGATTCTACCCAACAGGTGGGTAAGAATGAGTCCACGTAGCAACTTTGATAAAGTGAAGGGAAATAACAAACCATTTCTGATTGCTCCCTGCCACAGCCAGTGCATTCAACCTTTTTACTGTCCTTTTATTATTTTTTCATTGTTCTTACAGTCATTATTATTTTTCCCCAAATGAAAAAATAAAAGTGGTGGGATTGACAGTGAGGAAACAAAGACTGACAGCTGCCCCTACACCTGAGTTTAACTTTTGAGAAATATAGTCAACATGATAATTTTCACACAGGGCTAGTAGGCCTTCTGCATCTGTTATCATTCCTGTTATGTTGTGGACAGAAAATAAATTTTTCTCTCCATGGGAACCTTTTAGTGATACTTGAGAATAATGTCAAATGTAGACCAAAACCGAATACAAGTGGAAATATTGTTTCATTTTTTTTTGCAGTATTCCTTTTTTAAGACCTGAGATAGGAGGATAAAAAAGGAAAGAACTATTGACATGTGCAACAACATGGCTGAATATCAAAAACATTTTCTTGACTAAAAGAAACCTTACATATGGAGTGATCACAATATAATTCTATTTCTATCAAACTTTAAAATCTGTGCTGAAAGAATATTTAAAAGTATATTTGGGTTCGGGACCGACTAAGAGGAGGCAAAACTGAACTTTCTAGTCTCTGCTGTGATCCAAAACCCATGCTATAAACTTTGTACACAGTATCTCATTTAATCCTCACCCTAACAGGTAGTTACTGTCACTTCCCCTGCTTCAAACAGAACATAAAGCTCAGAGAATCCAGGTACTGTGTTTTTTTTTTTTTTGAGATGGAGTTTTGCTCATGCCACCCAGGCTGAAGTGCAATGGCGTGATCTCGGCTCACTGCAGGCTCCGCCTTCTGGGTTCAGGCAATTCTCGTGCCTCAGCCTCCCAAGTAGCTGGGACTACAGGAACGCACCACCATGCCCAGCTAATTTTTTGTATCTTTAGTAGAGATGGGGTTTCACCATGTTGACCAGGATGGTCTCGATCTCTTGACCTCGTGATCCACCTGCCTCGGCCTCCCGAAGTGCTGGGATTACAGGTGTGAGCCACCATGCCTGGCCCGGTACTGTGTTTTACACCTACTTAGAAGTCACCAATTCCTAAAGTTCTATAAAATGTTCTAAATAAAAATTAATAAAGTAGGCAAAAAAGACCATGTAAATAGCATATCTACAAATATCTCCTAAGACAATTTTCACATCGATGTCCAAAAACATTTACAAGAATGTTTTCCACAACACTGTTTAAAATAATAGAAAACTACAAGCAACCTAAATGTCCATGGAAGAGTTAGATTCTTTCTCTTATTTCCGTATAATGCAATACTGTGCTGATGTAGAGATATAATATTCATTTTTAAAAATTACATTCACCTTCTTCTCATGGATCCAAGGAGATATGTTAGAGAATATCTATTGCATTTGGACATAAACATAAATACAAAGGAAATAGTAGGGGCTCTCTACAAGTGGTCATATATTGGAAGAGGAAGAAGAGAAAAATAAAAGGGATCATGAACTTTGTATATGCTTTGGTAGCGTCTGGTTTTGTATATAAGTTGAATTTTTCATAAATATATTTTACAGTCTGCATAATTACTAGGTAAGAAGACAAGTATGTCACTTTAGTAAAAGTTCTTCCAATTACTGCAACTGATTTCTACAGCCAGAATGTTCCCAGAACCTGAAAAGAGGAAGCACTAGAAATGGACGGCAGAAATACTGACACTAGAGGGCCAGAGCTGGAGAGGGTGGATCTAATGCAGCAAATCCATCAGCAGTTCTCATCGCCATCTTTGAGAAACCTCACAATTTTCCGTGCTTAATAAATGAGTTAAATGGAAAACAAATCCATGACAGTGGTGCATGAGAAAGGTTACATGTGTCCCGAATAATAAAGTCTGCGCACAATATAAATTAAAACATACCATTTTACATTCATAAGATTGACAAACAAAAAGTAAAAGCCTAGGAATATCAAGTGAAGCCAAACACAAAACAAGTTTCCCCACATTTCCTGTGGGAATACAAATTGTTACAACTACTTTAAACAATTGGAAATTCATAGTAAAAATGAAGACAAGCCTTCCCTACAATTTACCAATCCCTCTTCTGGGAACACAGTAAGAGAGATTCTTCCCAAGAAACCTGTAAACAAATGTATATGGCACTATGCATGTAATTGTACATCGTGGTATTTCCATATGGTAAAGTATTATTCGGCAGGGAAAGTAAGTAGACCAGAGGTAGACATTTCAATATCAATAAGTTTTAGAAAAATAAAATTGAGTATAGGAAGCTGCAACTATATTTGTAATGCTTTGTTTTGCCAGGAAAATAAAGGGACACGTGGGGAGGGCCAAGGACAACAAAAACTAAACAATCTGAAACACATGCAGAAAAATACCCATATTTTAGAATTTTCCATTGCTGCTTATATTAGTTTCTGTCTTTTCTATACACTTGAAGTACTTGATAATAAAGAAAATATAAAAGGCATAGGAAAAAGTATTCTGAGAAAATACATCGAAAGATTTATGGTTATTAGATTTGGTAAGATTTTAAATGACTTTAATTTTCTTTGTTATATCTCTCTATATGTCCTAGTCATACCATATTAAATGTGTGTTTTATTTATGACAATAAAAAATGTATTGTTTAAAAACTCATATATATGCAGTTTTATCTGACATATGATGAAACTCTACGAAACATAGATTCAGTAAAAATACTGAGAACAAGAACAAAAATAATGATATTAAGAGTTGTTGACTTTTGGATGGAGCTATGAGTGACTTTACATTTATCTCTAAACTCGATTTTTCTATAGTGGGCAAATAAAATATTTGTGAAAGCCAGATTAAATAGAAAGCTATAGGTTTTAAACGAAAAGGAATTCAAATAATTTTCCAGCATGATAAAATGTTCATATTCCTAAATATGAACTACTTTACAAAAGCACCAGTGATTTTAAAGAAACATTAGATGATTTTTAAAGGAAGTCAGGTATGATACTGCAGTTTATAGTGATACTGAGTGTTTGCTAGCTCCACTAATCAGGATATTAAGTTAATAGTATATAATATGCCATAAAGAAATTATATGAGCCGAGGTTACTGCAAAAGGAGAACACAATGATTTTACGTGGGCTGGTGACCTGAATTTCTTCCAGTGAGGGGAAACATCAGAGTCATTTGATCAATGAAGTGCCTTTTATAAATCTTCAGGAAATCTTCTATGAAGGCTTTAAGAAGATGGATTTCTTATTACTTCTGATGTATGTTCCCATGAAATTTTTACCATTGCCACCATGGGCCTGCCCAGCCTAAGAGATGGAAACTGTGAGTCCAGCCCACTGACGCCCACCATCAGTAAGAAGATTGCACACTGAGGAGGCCATGACCAGCCTGCTGACTGAAATCTATACTGTAAAAGGATGATGCTGCTCCAGCAATCCTGAAACCCTGCCCTAGGATCAATGCAAAGTGGTGTCAACCTTAGAATTTCAATATGCCTAGGCAGATAGTTATCTTTAAATATAAGAACAGTATCATTTTCTGGAGAAACCAAAAGAATCCAGAAAAGTTCTACAGTAGTCTACTCTGCCCTTCCTCCCCGTTCCGTCTTGTTAGTAACAGCCAAATCCAGGCACAAAGATGTCCTAACTTCTACACCTGAGGTTGCCCACAACGTGTGCTAGGTGACGCATCTTGTAGAGCACATATGCAAACAATTATGGGATCTGAAAAACAATAACTCAGGCAGAAACATTAGGAATTGGTGCCCCTAAGTGAACCAGTGGGAAAAAAGGAGGCTTAGAGAGTTTAAACAACTTTCCCCAGTAGCTGATAAGTTACGGTGGCTTTAGACAAGCTGACAAGAGTGGTAGCAAAAAGGCTTCAAGGATTACAAATTGTTCTACTATAAGGTTTTAAAAAGGTTTCAAAGGCAAAGAAGAGCAAATGAAGCCATGAATTTTACAATCTACATATTTTTAGCCCTTTCTCTTTTTTGCTTTTCTTGGGTAAACTAATTAGACCCTGCAAACACATTCCCACCCACAATGTTGTCTCCATTGCTTTAGGGCCTCACCTCTGAGCAGCCAGAGGAAATGCAGCTGACCCCTTATCTAGTTAACAACCTTTTATACTCTGCCCTTTCGCTTTGCTTTCTCCATGCCAACATAAGACATACAAAGATTCTTCTGCCTCCAAGATGCTGCAGCTTTCTTCTCAGCTAGTTACCCCCAGCTAAAAATAACTGTTCCACATACTCAGAGATATATGGCAATCAAGCAACCAAGTGCCCCTTTTGCCAATGACATGTTTTTAAAAAATATGTTCAATGAGAGGCTCTTTGAAAATTATTCACTTTTTTCTGAGTTGCAAAGGAAAACGAAAGGCAAATTATGGCTCTATAAGCAACTGTTTGCACAGATCCCATTAATTCGCCATCCACAGGGCTATTGACAACTAACTCTTTTCTCTTGTCATTTCGCTTACCAGGCAGAAATGATTACAAACTTAATTTCTTTGGGGGTTATTTAGGTCAGAGAGGGCCCCTTGATAATGCAGAAGTCATAACGGCCACCAGAGACAGGAGAACAATAGCTCCCAGTGCTTCCACAATGGAGAGAGAGATAACTGAATGTCATATTCGGAAGAAATTCAAACCATCATTGATTTTTTCAGATGAAAAAACTGAGGCTCAAAGAGGTTAGGGGGTTAATCAAAGTCAGTCAGTGTTTCAGTTTGCAGCAAAGCTGAAAGCAGGCGCTAAGCATTGCAACACCTGGTGTCTTCCTTCCTCCCCTCCATCCTGCTGCTTGTAGTGTCAGTGGCAAATACAAGCCAGTTCAAGGAAATGTGGCCTCAGCGAGGAGTACTAAGGACCAAGCACCAATGCATCTTGCCATTTACAACAAATTCCTTAATTACAAGGCTTCATTTATTCACAGAAGCTGCCTCTTTGTACATAGCCAAACACACACACACACACACACACACACAAACACAGTGTGACAGAGATAATTTATCATTATCTGAACGCACTCAGGGTGGTCAATTTCAGCCAGAGTGAAGAACAGAGAAAGGCAGGGTCAAGGGCACTATAGAAATAGCTGTTCCTGCTTCACTTTTCAGCCCTCCTTCCCCTCCCATCAGCCCACTTTCATTACTTTTCTCTTTGATGCAAAATCTGAAAATCTTGGTCAGGCAGCTCTGCTTATCAGTGGGTTCTGAATAACCCAGTTTTATCAAACTTCATCTGATGGACCCAAAATATATTTGATCTTAGCAAAAAGTACCCTTATCAGTCCTAAAATGACACTGTCCCAAAGTGAATAGTGTTAGCAGCCAACTCTCTAGAACCAGAAAGAAGTATGTTTAAATCCTCAATCCATCACTTTCTAGCCATGCTGTCATGTCCAACTCATTCTTCTTAAACAATATCTCACTAAGCACACTAGACTGTAGAAATGCACACAGATAGGGCCTTACCTTTTCTGGCTTTATTCCTGTGAGGCAGCAGTGGACACTAACATATCTGTCACTCCAGTTAATGTAAAGGTTTAACTGGTACAAGTGCTGTGCAGGCAGGTCTCTGGAACAATGAGAGCACCCAGGAGAAGGCTTTGCTTTAGTTACAAAGGTCAGGAAAGGTTTCCCCTAGGGAGGGACCGAGATCAGAAGCATGAGTGGGCAGTAAGTGGGCAAAGTAAGGACGATCTGGCATTCCTGGCAAATATGTGGTGCAGGGGGACCTGGACCTTGGCCAGTACAAGATGCTGAGTCTTTGCAGTGCAGAGCACAGAGGAGGGGCACGCCATGAGGACAGAGAAATGGAAAGAAGACTGTGGCCATGGTGAGGAGGTTTGTGCTCATTCTAAGAAGGACTGGGAGGTATGGGGCATGGTCTGACTTATGTGGAGGACAGAGTGGAGACAACATGGACACAGACACACAGGTGGAAGGCCAGGAGGTAATCCACAGAAGGGCTGCAATGAGAATTTTAATGGAAAGAAAAAACAGAAGCTAAGGGATATTTAAGAACTAAAATCAGCAGGCCTGAATGGTAAGTTGGATATGAGAAGTGAGAGAGAAAGGGATAAACCAGAGCTCACTCATAGGACTTTGGCTTGTGTGACTGGATAGGTGGTGGCACCATTTTCTAAAAACCAGAATGGAAGAAGGAGCAGACTAGTGACTTAAACCTCATAGCCTCAGTTTTCTCATCTGTAAAATGGGAATAGTCCTACATATATCACAATGTTTTTGAAAGCATTAGAAAATATTCCTAGAAAATGAAGCCTTCATACAAAGCGGTGTATGTTTCTCCCCCAAATAAATGGGACCTATTCTTATAGGCTTCTTTTTCTTGATCTGATTGGAAACTCAGGATCTCAGATATTCATTTCTTTTCATCCTCTTCTCTGATGGCTCTACCAAATTGCTGGTTTACTGATCTCATCACCCTAAACAACGTATAGCACTCCATACTAGTCAAATAGGCAAGTTGGCAATTGCTCTTCTGAACAAATTATTGTAAATGTCACTGCTACAGTGCAGCTCATAGTGGCTCACTTGGCTGTTCAAGGGAAAAATTCTTGCAAATGCAGCTCTTATTATTTGCCAAATGTTCATGCACAAATGCATGTATTTTACCAAGAGCGTAGTGTTGGGTCATTTAAGGAGAATGGGAAAACACCACTCACAATTGAAGAGGCAAAATAGCATACATACAGCACTCCAGAGCTTGCAAACCCCTTCATATACACTATACCAATGGGACCTCACACTGACTGCGGAGAGGCTGAGATGACGAGAAAGGGCAGGTATATTTATGATTATTTTTACAAGTAAGGTTAACTTAGACAAAGTAACTCTCTCCAGGTCACAACTCAAGGAAGTAATACATTTCTGTGATGAAAATACAAGTCTTGGGGCTTCTGATTTTATCATGTGTCTATCAAAATCCCCCACCTGCCAACGTTAAGCCATACAATGTAGAACATAAAAACCATACAGCCTCTGAAACAGAGGAGAGGGGCGAGATCAAAACTCATTTGAACTTACATAATCATATTTTATCAATTCATTATTAGTCCACTATTATCATTGTGGTCGTCATTAATAGACAAGACGTGTTGAGCAACTACTACCTGCCAGACCAAATAGGAAGGACTTCATCTGTGCTGTTTCACTGAACCTTTACTTTCAACAAAGGTGCTCTTAAAAATCAGAATTATGAAAGTACAGATGAAAAAATGGAAGCTGAGAAGGCTTGAGTTGCCTAAACCTGCTCCTAAATCCTAGCCTTTTGCCAAAGCCACTCTACTAGACTTGCTTCTGTGGGATCTATTGTATTCATAGTCAAATACCAATAAGGCCAAGACAATGAGTACTTTTGAGTTCTTCTGGGTTTTGGGGAAAATTTAAACAATGTCTCCCAATCTCCTGAATGCATTTAATGTATTCCGCCGATTGGATAAGCGAACAGGCATGAACGCTTATCTGAGATGATACCACTCTAGTTTCACTCTAACAGTACATTTTGTGTAGAATATTTCTATCTCAAATGCTGATCCTCATTCTGTTACTTACTGGCTGTATATCGTTGGACAAGTGGCTTAGCAGCTCAGACACTCAATTTAGTAGTCTGCGAAGTAGGGTTGACGATAGTTCCAATAGTAAAATAAAAGGGGAACCATCTGCAGAAAGCACTTGACATGGTTTCTAGAACATGGTTAGTAAGCCACACATATTAACTATGATTTTTTTTTATTTTGAGGATCCTTGTGACCACAGAATAGAGGTTAGCTACATTCTACAGAGAGGAAACTGGTTCTAAGATATAAAGTGTTTTGTGTAAATTCACCCAGCTTGATAGAATAAAGATAAGGAAGCACGTCTCCTAAATGTGACAGAGAAAATTTTTGTTACTAAAATCTCCAGCAACTCTCTGAGGAGGTGGGTCTTGGTAGCTGAAGAATTCTGAAAGTAGAAGTGGACAGAAGCTAAAATGCTCATTGGGAAAAGATAAGAAATCAAGAAACCTGAAAATGATTCAATAGTGAGCAAAGAGAAAAACAGGGGAGAGGGAGAATATGTTCAAAGGGATTTGAGAAATTTGCTCCCCACACACAATGTAAATTACTATGAAAATACTGTGTTAGAAAAAATATTCAAGGCCCTCTTCTACACTATTTTAAAGTATATACACCGTCTCAATATTGGCTGTCTTGTAAAATACAAAAATCTATTTTTATGCAGTTACAGAAAATATAAATACTCTAATTTAACCTTAAAAAATTACTCTGAAGACACTCTGATAGAAAAAATATACAATGCAATTTTCTACTATGTTTTAAAGTATATGCACCGACTCAATATTCTCTATCTTGTAAAATATGAAAATTCTAATTTTATGCGGTTACAGAATATATACATACTCATTTTAACACAAATGTTAAACACAAAATTACTAAAAATATAAATATTCTCTTTCTACCCCAACGTTAAAAACAAAATTGTTCTGACAATACTCTGTTAGAAAAAATATACAATGCCCTTTTCTATTCTGTTTTAAGGTATATACACCAACTCCATATTCCCTCTTGTAAAACATGGAAATTCTATTATTACATGGATAGAGAAAATGTAAGTATTTCCTTTGACTTCAATGTTAAAAACCAAATTACTCTAAAGACACTCTGTTAGAAAAAATACACAATGCTTTTTTTTTTACTATCTTTCTTAGTATATACACAATCTCAATATTCTCTCACATGTAAAATACAAAAATTCTAAATTTACGTGGTTAGACACAAATATAAATATTCTCTATGCACCCCAATGTAAAAAACAAAATTGCGTGGAAGATACTCTGTTAGAAGAAAAATACAATGCTCTTTTCTACTCTCTTATGGTGTATATATACCATCTCAATATTCTCTCTCATGTAAAATACTGAAAATCTAAATTTATGCTGTTAGAAATAAATATAAATATACTCTATGTCCCCGAATGATACAAGCAAAATTGCTCGAAAAATAATCTGTTAGAAAAAATATACAATGCCCTCTCCTACATTCTTTTGGAATATATACACTATCTCAATATTCTTTGTCATGTAAAATACCAAAACTCTAAATTTACGTGAATAGAAAAACATATAAATATGATATATTTACCCAAATGCTGAAAGCAAAATTGCTGTAATGATAATATGTATGAAAAAATATACAATGCCCTTTTCTACACTCTTTTGGAGTATATACACCAAATTAATATGCTCTCTCATGTAAAATATTAAAATTCTAAATTTACCGGATTAAAAATATATAAATATTATGTACCACAATGTTAAAAGCAAAATTGCTCTAAAGAAAATCTGTTCCAAAAAATATACAATGCCCTTTTCTACTCTGTTTTGGAGTATATACACCATCTCAATAATCTCTATCATGTAAAATATATAAATTCTCAATTTACGTGGTTACAAAAAATATAAATATTTTCTATGTACACCAACGTTAAAAGCAAAATTGCAGATAATATAATGTGTAAGAGAAAATATAAAATGCCCTTTTTTACTCTTTCTTGGAGTATATACACCAAATCAATAGGCTCTCTCATGCAAAATACCGAAATTCTAAATTTACGCAAATAAAAAAAAATCTAAATATTATCTAGGCACCCCAATGTTAAAAGAACAAATGCACTGAATATCATCTGTCAGAAAAAATACACAATGCCCTTTACTACTCTCTTTTGGAGTATATACACCAACTCAATATGCTGTCTCATGTAAAATAAGGAAATTCTAATATTACGAGAATCAAAAAAAATCTCAATATTATCTAGGCACCCCAATGTTACAATCAAAATTGCTCTGAATAAAATCTGTGAAAAAAAATATACAATGCCTTCTTCTACTCTGTTTTGGAGTATATACACCAACTCAATATGCTCTCTCATGTAAAATACCGAAAATCTAAATTTGCGTAAATCGAAAAAAATCTAAATATAATCTAGGCACCCCATTGATAAAAGCAAAATTGTTCTGAATATAATCTGTCAGAAAAAATCTACAATGCTCTTTTCTACTCTGTTTTGGAGTATATACACCAACTCAATAGGCTCTCTCATGTAAAATACCGAAATTCTAATTTTATGCAAATCGAAAGAAATCTAAATATTATCTAGGTACACCAAGGAAAAAAGTAAAACTTCTCAGAATATAGTCTGTCAGAAAAATATACAATGCCCTTGTCTACTCTGTTTTGGAGTATATACACCAACTCAATAGGCTCCCTCATGTAAAATACTGAAATTCTAAATTTACGCAAATCGATAAAAATCTAAATATTATCTAGGCACCCCATTGGTGAAAGCAAAATTTCTCTGAATATAATCTGTTAGAAACAATATACAATGCCCTTTTATATTCTGTTTTGGAGTATATACACCAAATCAATATGCTGTCTGATGTGAAATACCGAAATTATAAAATTACGCGAATAGAAAAAAATCTAAATTTTATCTAGGCACCCCAATGTTGAAAGCAAAATTGCCCAGAATGTAATCTGTCACAAAAAATATACAATGCCCTTTTCTACTCTGTTTTGCAGTATATACACCAACTCAATATGCTCTCTCATGTAAAATACCGAAATTCAAATTATACCCGAATCGAAAGAAATCTAAATATTATATAGGCACCGCAATGTTAAAAGAAAATGGCTCTAAATATAATCTATCAGGAAAAATAAACAATGCCCTTTTATACTCTGTTTTGGAGTATATATATATACCAACTCAATATGCTCTCTCATGTAAAATGCGGAAATTCTAAATTTACGATAATCAAATAAAATCTAAATATTCTCTAAGCACCCCAATGTTAAAAACAAAATTGTTCTGAATATAATCTGTCAGAAAAAATATACAATATTCTATTCTACTCTGTTTTGGAGTATATACAGCTACTCAGGATGCTCTCTCATGTAAAATATAGAAATTATAATTTTACCCGAATTGTAAAAATCTAAATATAATCTAGGCACCCCAATGTTAAAAACAAAATTGCTCTGAATGAAATCTGTGAGAAAAAATATACAATGCCCGTTTCTACTCTGTTTTGTAGTATATACACCAACTCAATATGCTCTCTCATATCAAATACCGAAATTCTAATTTTACGCGAAACGAAAAAAATCTAAATAATATCTAGGCGACCCAAAGTTAAAAGAAAATGGTTCTAAATAAAGTCTGTAAGCAAAAATATACAATGCCTTATTCTTCTCTGTTTTGATGTATATACACCAACTCCATATGCTCTCTCAAGTAAAATACAGAAATTCTATATTTAAGCGAATCGAAATAATTCTAGATATTATCTAGGCACCCCAATGTGAAAAGCAAAATTGCTGGTAATATAATCTGTCAGATAAAATATAAAATGTCCTTTACTTCTCTGTTTTGTAGTATATACACCAACTCAATATGCTCTCTCACGTAAAATACAGAAATTCTAATTCTACCCAAATAGAAAAAATCTAAATATTATCGAGGCACCCCAGTATTAAAAAAAATTTCTCTGAATATAATCCGTCAGAAGAAATATACAACGCCCTATTCTACTCTATTTTGGAGTATATAAACCAACTCCATATGGTCTCTCATTTAAAATACCGAAATTCTAATTTGACTCGAGTCGAAAAATATCTTAATATTATCTAGGCACCGCAATGTTAAAAACAAAATCGCTCTGAATATAATCTGTCAGAAAAAATATACAGTGCCCTATTCTACTTTATTTTGGAGTATATACACCAACTGCATATGCTCTCTCATGAAAAATACAGAAATTCTATATTTATGCGAATCAAAAAAAATCTAAATATTATCTACGCACCCCAATGTTAAAAGTACAATGGCTCTGAATATAATCTGTCAGAAAAAATATACAATGCCCGATTCTACTGTGTTTTGGAATATATACACCAACTTTATATGCTCTCTCATATAAAATACCGAAATTCTAATTTTATGCAAATCGAAAAAAATCTAAATAATACCTAGGCACCTCAAAGCTCAAAGAAAATGGCTCTGAATATAGTCTTTTAGAAAAAATATACAATACCTTATTCTAATCTGTTTTGGAGTATATACACCAACTCATGGTGCTCTCTCATGTAAAATTGAGAAATTCTAATTTTACCCGATTCGAAAAAATCTAAATATTATCTAGGCAACACAATGTTAAGAAAAAAATTGCTCTGAATATAATCTGTCAGAAAGAATATACAATGCCCCATTCTACTCTGTTTTGGAGTATATACAACAACTCAATATGCTCTCTCATGTAAAATACAGAAATTCTATATTTAAGTGAATTGAAAAAAATCTAAATAATATGTATGCACCCCATGATAAAAACAAAATTGCTCTGAATATAATCTGTCAGAGAAAATATACGATACCCTATTCTACTCTGTTTTGTGGTATATACACCAACTTCATATGGTCTCACATGTAAAATACAGAAATTCTATATTTAAGCGAATCGAAAAATATCTAAATATTATCTAGGCACTCCAATGTTAAAAGCAATATTGCTCTGAATAAAATCTGTCAGAGAAAATACACAATGCCATTTTCTACTGTGTTTTGTATCATATAAACTAACTCAATATGCTCTTTCATGTAAAATACAGAAACTCTAATTTTACCCGAATCGAAATTATCTAAATATTATGTAGGCACGCCAATGTTAAAAACAAAACTGCTCTGAATATAATCTGTCAGAAAGAATATATAATTCCCTTTTCTACTCTGTTTTGTACTATATACACCAAATCAATGTGCTCTATTATGTAAATTACAGAAATTATAATTCTACCCGAATCGAAAATATCTAAATATTGCCTAGGCACCCCAATGCTAAAAACAAAATTGTTCTGAATATAATTTCTCAGAAAAAATAAACAATGCCCTATTCTATTCTGTTCTGGAGTATATACACCAACTCAGTATGCTCTTTCATGTAAAATACGGAAATTCTAATTTTACGTGGATCGAAAAAAATCTAACGATTATCTATGCACCCCAATATTAAAAGTAAAATGGCTCTGAATATAATCTGTCAGAAAAAATATTCAATGCTCGATTCTACTCTGTTTTGGAGTATATACACCAACTTTATATGCTCTCTCATATAAAATACCGAAATTCTCAATTTATGCGAATCGAAAAAATTCTAAATAATATCTAGGTGCCTCAAAATTCAAAGAAAATGGCTCTGAATATAGTCTGTTAGAAAAAATATACAATACCTTATTCTAATCTGTTTTGGAGTATATACACCAACTCAGGATGCTCTCTCATGTAAAATTGAGAAATTCTAATTTTACCCGATTCGAAAAAATCTGAATATAATCTAGGCAACACAATGTTAAGAACAAAATAGCTCTGAATATAATCTGTCAGAAAAAATATACAATGTTCCATTCTACTCTGTTTTGGAGTATATACAACAACTCAATATGCTCTCTCATGTAAAATACAGAAATTCTATATTTAAGCGAATTAAAAAAAATCTAAATATTATCTATGCACCCCATGTTAAAAACAATATTTCTCTGAATATAATCCGTCAGAAAAACTATACAATGCCCTATTCTACTCTGTTTTTGAGTATATACACCAACTCCATATGCTCTCTCATGTAAAATACAGAAATTCTACATTTAAGCGAATCTAAAAAAATCTAGATATTATCTAGGCCCCCCAATGTTAAAAAGAAAATTGCTCCGAATATAATCTGTCAGAAAAAATATACGAAGCCCTATTCTACTCTGTTTTGGAGTAGATACACCAACTCCATATGCTCTATCATGTAAAATACAGAAATTCCATATTTAAGCGAATCGAAAAAAATCTAAATATTATCTAGGCACCCCAATGGTAAAAGCAAAATTGCTCTGATTATAATCTGTCAGAAAAAATATACAATGACCTTTTCTACTCTGTTTTGCAGTATATACACAAACCCAATATGCTCTCTCATGTAAAATACCGAAATTCAAATTTTACGCTAATCCAAACAAATCTAAATAATATCAAGGCGCACCAAAGTTAAAAAAAATGGCTCTGAATATAGTCCCTTAGAATTATCAGAAGAAATATACAATGCCCTATTCTACCCTGTTTTAAAGTACATACAGCATCTCCATATGCCCCCTCATGTAAAATACAGAAATTCTATATTTAAGCGAATCGAAAAATATCTAAATAATATCTAGAAACACCAACGTTAAGAGCAAAATTTCTCTGAATGTAATCAGTCAGAAAAAATATAAAATGCGCTTTTCTACTCTGTGTTGGAGTATATACACCAACTCAATATGCTTTCTCATGTAAAATCCCGAAATTCTAATTTTACCCGAATCGAAAAATCTAAATACCTAGGCACCCAAATGTTAAAAACAAAATTGCTCTGAATGTAATCTGTCTGAAAAAATATACAATGCCCTATTCTACTCTGTTTTGGAGTATATACACCAACTCATTATGCTCTCTCATGTAAAATACTGAAATTCTAATTTTACTTGAATCGATAAAAATCTAAATATTATCTAGGCACCCCAATGTGAAAAACAAAATTGCTCTGAATATAATCTGTCAGAAAAAATATACGAAGTTTTATTCTACTCTGTTTTGGAGTATATACACCAACTCCATATTCTCTCTCATGTAAAATACAGAAATTTTATATTTAAGCGAATCAAAAAAATTGAAATATTATCTAGGCACCCCAATGTTGAACGCAAAATTGCTCTGAATATAATCTGTCAGAAAATATATACAATGCACTTTTCTACTCAGTTTTGTTGTATATACACCAACTCAATATGCTCTCTCATGTAAAAAACCGAAATTTATATTTTACGCTAATCAAAAAAAATCTAAATAATATCAAGGTGCACCAACGTTAAGAGAAAATGGCTCTGAATATACTCCCTTCGAAAAATTAGAAGAAATACACAATGCCCTATTCTACCCTGATTTAAAGTACATAAACTATCTCCATATGCCCCCTCATGTAAAATACAAAAATTCTATATTTAAGCGAATCAAAGAAAATCTAAATATTATCTAGGCACCCCAATGTCAAAAGAAAAATTGCTCTGAATATAATCTGTTCAGACAAAATATACAATGCCCTTTTCTACTCTGTTTTCGAGTATATACACCAACTCAATATGCTCTCTCATGTAAAATACAGTAATTCAAATTTTACTCGAGTTGAAAAAATCTATATATTATCTAGGCACCCGAGTAATAAAAAAAATTGCTCTGCATATATTCTTTCAGAAAAAATATACAATGCCGTATTCTACTGTGTTTTGGCGTATATACACCAACTCAGTATGCTCTCTCATATAAAATACCGAAATTCTTATTTTACGTGAATCGAAAAGATTCTAAATATTATCTAGGCTCCCCAATGTTAAAAGCAAAATTGCTCTTAATATAATCTGTCAGAAAAAATAAACAATGCCCTATTCTACTTAGTTTTGGAGCATATACACCACCTACATATGCTCTTTCATGAAAAATACAAAAATTCAATATTTAGGGGAATCAAAAAAAATGTAAATATTATCTAGGCACCCAAATGTTAAAAGCAAAATTGCTCTGAATATAATCTGTCAGAAAACATATACAATGCTTTCTTGTACTCTGTTTCAGAGTATATACACCAACTCAATATGCTCTCTCCTGTAAAGTACTTAATTCTAATTTTATGCGAATCGAAATAAATCTAAATAATATCTAGGCACCCCAAAGTTAAAAGAAAATGGCTCTGAATATAGTCTGTTAGAGAAAACATACAATGCCCTATTGTACTCTGTTTTGGAGTATATACACCAACTCAGTATGCTCTCTCATGTAAAATACAGAAATTCTAATTTTACGCAAATCGAAAAAATCTAAATATTATATAGTCACCCGAATTTTAAAAACAAATTTGCTCTGAATATAATCTCTCGGAAAAAATATACAATGCCCTATTCTACCCTGTTTTGGAGAATATACACCAACTCAGTATGCTCTCTATGTAAAATACAGAAATTCTAATTTTACGTGAACCGAAAAATAACTAAATATTATCTGGGCACCCCAATGTTAAAAGCAAAATTGCTGTGAATATAATCTGTCAGAAAAAATATACAATGCTTTATTCTACACTGTTTTGGATTATATGCCACAACTCAGTATGCTCTCTCATGTAAAACACCAAAATTGTAATTTTACGCGAATCGAAACAAATCTAAATATTATCTAGCCATTTCAATGTTAAAAACAAAATTGCTCTGAATATAATCTGTCAGAATAAAAAGACTATGCGCTATTCTACTTTGTTTTGGAGTATTCACAAACGCCATATGCTCTCTCATGTAAAATACAGAAATTCTATATTTATGCGACATGAAAAATATGTAAATTTTATTTAGGCACCCCAATGTAAAAAACAAAAATGCTCTGAATATAATCTGTCAGAAAAAATATACAATGCCCTATTCTACACTGTTTTGGAGTATATACACCAACCCAATATGCTTTCTCATATAAAATACCAAAATTCTAATTTTCCGTGAATCGAAAAAAATCTAAATAATATCTAGGCTCTCCAAAGTTAAAAGAAAATGGCTGTGAATATAGCCTGTTAAAAAAAATATACAATGCCTTATTCTATTCTGTTTTCCAGTATATACACCAAATCAGTATGCTCTCTGATGTAAAATACAGAAATTCTAATTTTACGTGAACTAAAATAATTCTAAAAAATATCTAGGCGCCCCAAAGTTAAAAGAAAATGGCTCTGAATATCGTCTGGTAGAGAAAATATACAACGCCTGATTCTACTCTGTTTTGGAGTATATAAACGAACTCAGTATGCTCTCTCATGTAAAATACCGAAATTCTAATTTTAAGTGAATCGAAAAAAATGTAAATATCTAGGCGCTGCAAATTTAAAACAAAATGGCTCTGAATATACTCTGTTAGAAAAAATATACAATGCCTTATTCTATTTTGTTTTAAAGTATATACACGAACTCAGTATCCTCTCTCATGTAAAATAAAAAAATTCTAATTTTATCCAAATCGAAAAAATCTAAGTATTATCTAGGCACCCCAATGTTAAAAACAAAATTGCTCTGAATATAATCTGTCAGAAAAAATATACAATGCCCTATTGTACTCTTTCTTGGAGTATACACAACAACTCAATATGCTCTCTCATGTGAAATACAGAAATTCTATATTTAAGTGAATCGAAAAAAACCTAAATATTATCTAGGCACCCCAATGTTAAAAGAAAAATTGCTCTGAATATAATCTGTCAGACAAAAGATACAATGCCCCTTTCTACTCTGTTTTGGAGTATATACACCAACTCAATATGGTCTCTCACGTAAAATACAGAAATTCTAATTTTACCCGAAATATAAAAATCTAAATATTATCTAGGCACACCACTGAATAAAACAAAATTTCTGTGAATGTAATCTGTCAGAAAAAATATACAATGCCCTATTCTACACTTTTTTGGAAGATATACACCAACTCAGTATGCTCCCTCTTGTAAAATAACGAAATTCTAATTTTACGCGAATCGAAAAAAATCTAAATAATATCTGGGCTTCCCAAAGTTAAAAGAAAATGGCTCTGAATATAGTCTGTTAGAAAAAATATCCAATGCCTTACTCTATTCTGTTTTGGAGTATATATAGCAACTCAGTATGCACTCTCAGGTAAAATATGGAAATTCTAATTTTACGTGAATCGAAAATATTCTACATATTATCTAGGCACACAATGTAAAAAAAAGTTTCTCTGAATATAATGTGTCCAAAAAAATATACAATGCCATTTTCTACTCTGTTTTGGAGTATATATACCAACTCAATATGCTCTCTCATGTAAAATACAGAAATTGTATATTTAAACGAATCGAAAAAAATCTAAATGTTATCTAGGCACCCCAATGTTAACAGCAAAATTGCTCTGAATATAATCTATCAGAAAAAATATACAATGCCCTTTTCTACTCTGTTTTGTAGTATGTACACCATCTCAATATGCTCTCTCATGTAAAATACAGAAATTTTAATTTTACCCAAATCGAAGAAATTTAAATATTATCTACGCTCCCCAATGTTAAAAGCAACACTGCGCTGAATATAATCTGTCAGAAAAAATATACAATACCCTATTCTACTCTGTTTTAAAGTATATACACTAACTCAATATGCTCTGTCATGTAAAATACGGAAATTCTAATTTTACGCAAATATAAAACAATCTAAATAATATCTAGGCGCCAGAAAGGTAAAAGAAAAAGGCTCTGTATATACTCTGTTAGAAAAAACATACAATGCCTTATTCTACTCTGTTTTGGAGTATATACACCAACTCAGTATGCTCTATATGTAAAATACAGAAATTCTAATTTTACGTGAATCGAAAAATAACTAAATATTATCTGGGCACCCCAATGTTAAAAGCAAAATTGCTGTGAATATAGTCTGTCAGAAAAAATATAAAATGCTTTATTCTACGCTATTTTGGAGTATATACAACAACTCAGTGTGCTCTCTCATGTAAAATACTGAAATTCTATATTTACACGAATCGAAACAAATCTAAATATTATCTAGGCACCCCAATGTTAAATACAATATTGCTCTGAATATAATCTGTCAGATAAAATATACAATGCCCTATTCTACTCTGTTTTGCAGTATATATACCAACTCGATATTCTCTCTCATGTAAAACAAAGAAATTCTATATTTAAGTAAATCCAAAAAATCTATATATTATCTAGGCACCCCAATGTTAACAGCAAAATTGCTCTGAATATAATCTGTAATAAAAAACATACAATGCCCTTTTCTACTCTGTTTTGGAGGATATACACCAACACAGTATGCTCTCTCCTGTAAAATAGAGAAATTCTAATTTTACGTGAATCGAAAAAAATTTAAATATTATCTAGGCACCCCAATGTTAAAAACAAAATTTCTCTGAATATAATAGGTCAGAAGAAATATACAATGCCTTTTCTACTCTGTTTTGGATTATATACACCAACTCCATATGCTCTCTCAAGTAAAATACAGAAATTCTACATTTAAGTGAATCGAAACAAATCTAAACATTATCTAGGCACCCCAATGGTAAAAGCAAAATTGCTCTGAATATATTCTGTCAGATAAAATATACAATGCCCTTTTCTACTCTGTTTCTTATTATATACACCAACGCAGAATGCTCTCTCTTTTAAAATACAGAAATTCAAATATTACCCAAATAGAAAAAATCTAAATATTATCTAGGCACCGAATGTTAAAAACAAAATTGCTCTGAATATATTCTGTCAGGAAAAATATACAATGCCCTATTCTACTCTGTTTTGAAGTACATACACCAACTCAGTGTGCTCTCTCATGTAAAATACTGAAATTCTAATTTTACCTGAATCGAATAAAATCTAAATATTATCTAGGCACTTCAATGTTAAAAGCAAAATTGCTCTGAATATAATCTGTCAGAAAAAATATACAATGTCCTTTTCTACTCTGTTTTGGGGTATATATACCAACTCAATATTCTCTCCCATGTAAAATACTGAAATTCTAATTTCACATGAATTGAAAAAAACCTAAATATTATCTAGGCACCCCAATGTTAAAAATGAAATTGCTCTGAATATAAACTGTCAGAAAAATTATACAATGCCCTATTCTACTTTGTTTTTGAGTATATACACCAACTCCATATGCTCTCTCATGTAAAATACAGAAATTCTAAATTTACGCGAAGCGAAAAAAATCTGAATAATATCTAGCTTCCCCAATGTTAAAAGAAAATGACTCTTAAGATAGTCTGTTCGAAAAAACATACAATGCCCTATTCTACTCTGTTTTGGGGTATATACAAAAACCCAGTATGCTCTCTCATGTAAAATACAGAAATTCTAAATTTACCCGAATCGAAATAATATAAATATCATCTAGGCACCACTATGTTAAAAACAAAATTACTCTGAATATAATCTGTCAGAAAAAATGTACAATGCCCTATTCTACTGTTTTGGAGTATATACACCAACTCAGTATGCTCTCTCATGTAAAATACAGAAATTCTAATATTACCGGAATCGAAGAAATCTAAACATTATCAAGGCACCCCAATGTTAAAAACAAAATTGCTCTGAATATAAACTCTCACAAAAAAATATACAATGTCCTATTCTACTGTTTTTGATTATATACACCAACTCTACATGCTCTCTCATGTAAAATACAGAAATTCTATATTTAAGCGAATCGAAAAAATCTAAATATTATCAAGGCACCCCAATGTTAAAAACAAAATTCCTCTGAATATAATCTGTCTGAAAAAATGTACAATGCCCTATTCTACTCTGTTTTGGAGTATATACACCAACGCAGTATGCTCTCTCATGTAAAATATAGAAATTCTAATTTTATGAAAATTGAAAAATATCTAAATAATAAGTAGTCGCTTCAAAGTTAAAAGAAAATGGCTCTGAATATAGTCTGTCAGAAAAAAATATACAATTTCTTATTCTACTCTGTTTCGGAGTATATACACCAACGCAGTATGCTCCCTCATGTAAAATACTGAAATTCTAATTTTACGTGAATCGAAAAAAATCTAAATATTATCTAGGCACACGAATGTTTAAAGCAAAATTGCTCTGAATATAATCTGTCAGAAAATATATACAATGCGATTTTCTATTATTTTTTGTAGTATATACACCAACTCAATATGCTCTCTCATGTAAAATACCGAAATTCTAATTTTATGCGAAC
This sequence comes from Callithrix jacchus, assembly GCF_049354715.1. Taxonomy (NCBI): domain Eukaryota; kingdom Metazoa; phylum Chordata; class Mammalia; order Primates; family Cebidae; genus Callithrix; species Callithrix jacchus. The sequence continues at coordinate 232,345 of NC_133510.1, forward strand.
CGAAAAAAATTAAAATTATATCTCGGTGCCCCAAAGTTAAAAGAAAATGGCTCTGAATATAGTCTTTTAGAAAAAATACACAATGCCTTATTCTACTCTATTTTGGAGTATATACACCAACTCAGTATGCTCTCTCATGTAAAATACCGAAATTCTAATTTTACGTGAATCGAAAAAAATCTAAATAATACCTATCCTCCTTAAAGTGAAAGGAAAATGCTGCTCATTATAGTCTGTTAGAGAAAATATACACTGTATCATTCTACTCTGTTTTGGAGTATATACACAAACTCAGTATGCTCTCTTACGTAAAATACAGAAATTCTAATTTTGCAAGCATTGGAAAAAATCTAAATATTATCTAGGCATTCCAATGTTAAAAACAAAATTTCTTTCAATATAATATGTCAGAAAAAATTTACAATGCCCTATTCTACTTTGTTTTGTAGTATATAAACCAACTCAATATGCTCTCTCACGTAAAATACCGAAATTCTAATTTTACGTGAATCGAAAAAAATCTAAATATTATCTAGGCACCCCAATGTTAAAAAAAAATTGCTCTGAATATATTCTGTCAGAAAAAATATACAATGCCCTATTCTACTCTGTTTTGGAGTATATACATCAAGTTCATATTCTCCCTAACGTAAAATACAGAAATTCTATATTCAAGCGAATCGAAAAAAATCTATATATTATCTAGGCACCCCAATGTTAAAAGCAAAATTGCTCTGAATATAATCTGTCAGAGAAAATATAAAATGCTTTTTTCTACTTTGTTGTGGAGTATAGACACCAACTCAATATGCTCCGTCATGTAAAATACCGGAATTCTAATTTTACGCAAATCGAAATTAAATTAAATAATATAGACGCCTCAAAGTTAAAAGAAAATGGCTCTGAATATAGTCTGTTAGAAGAAATATACAATGCCTTATTCTTCTCTGTTTTGGAGTATTTACAACAACTCAGTATGGTCTCTCATGTAAAATACCGAAACTGTAATTATTTGTGAATCCAAAAAATCTAAATATTATCTAGGCACTTCAATGTTAACAACAAAATTGCTCTGAATACAATCTGTAAGAAAAAATATACACTGCCCTATTCTACTCTGCTTTGGAGAATATACACAAACTCAGTATGCTCTCTCATGTAAAATTCAGAAATCCTAATGTAACGTGATTCGAAAAAACCTAAATATTATCTAGGCAACCCAATGTTAAATACAATATTGCTATGAATATAATCTGTCAGAAAAAATATATAATGCCCTATTCTACTCTGTGTTGCAGTATATATACCAACTCGATATTCTCTCTCATGTAAAACAAAGAAATTCTATATTAAAGTAAATCAAAAAAATCTATATATTATCTAGGCACCCCAATGTTAACAGCAAAATTGCTCTGAATATAATCTGTGATAAAAAGACATACAATGCCCTTTTCTACTCTGTTTTGGGGTATATACACCAACACAGTATGCTCTCTCCTGTAAAATAGAGAAATTATAATTTTACGTGAATCGAAAAAAATTTAAATATTATCTAGGCACCCCAATGTTAAAAACAAAATTGCTCTGAATATAGTATGTCAGAAGAAATACACAATGCCTTTTCTACTCTGTTTTGGAGTATATACACCAACTCCATATGCTCTCTCATGTAAAATACACAAATTCTACATTTAAGTGATTCGAAACAAATCTAAACATTATCTAGGCACCCCAATGGTAAAAGCAAAATTGCTCTGAATATATTCTGTCAGATAAAATATATAATGCCCTTTTCTACTCTGTTTTTTATTATATACACCAACGCAAAATGCTCTCTCTTGTAAAATACAGAAATTCAAATATTACCAAAATAGAAAAAATCTAAATATTATCTAGGCACCGAATGTTAAAAACAAAATTGCTCTGAATATAATCTGTCAGAAAAAATATACAATGCCCTATTCTACTCTGTTTTGAAGTACATACACCAACTCAGTATGTTCTCTCATGTAAAATACCGAAATTCTAATTTTACCTGAATCGAATAAAACTAAATATTATCTAGGCACCCCAATGTTAAAAGCAAAATTGCTCTGAATATAATGTCAGAAAAAATATACAATGTCCATTTCTACTCTGTTTTGGGGTGTATATACCAACTCAATATTCTCTCCCATGTAAAATACTGAAATTCTAATTTCACGTGAATTGAAAAAAACCTAAATATTATCTAGGCACCCCAATGTTAAAAATGAAATTGCTCTGAATATAATCTGTCAGAAAAATTATACAATGCCCTATTCTACTTTGTTTTTGAGTATATACACCAACTCCATATGCTCTCTCATGTAAAATACAGAAATTCTAATTTTACGCGAATCGAAAAAAATCTGAATAATATCTAGCTGCCCCAATGTTAAAAGAAAATGACTCTTAAGATAGTCTGTTCGAAAAAATATACAATGCCCTATTCTACTCTGTTTTGGAGTATATACAAAAACTCAGTATGCTCTCTCATGTAAAATACAAAAATTCTAAGTTTACCAGAATCGAAATAATATAAATATCATCTAGGCACTCCTATGTTAAAAACAAAATTACTCTGAATATAATCTGTCAGAAAAAATATACAATGCCCTATTCTACTCCGTTTTGGAGTATATACACCAACTCAGTATGGTCTCTCATGTAAAATACAGAAATTCTAATTTTACGTGAATCAAAAGAAATCTAAATTTTTTCTAGGCACCCCAATGTTAAAAACAAAATTTCTCTGAATATAAACTCTCAGAAAAAATATACAATGTCCTATTCTACTCTGTTTTTGAGTATATATACCAACTCTACATGCTCTCTCATGTAAAATACAGAAATTCTATATTTAAGTGAATCGAAAAAATCTAAATATTATCAAGGCACCCCAATGTTAAAAACAAAATTGCTCTGAATATAATCTGTCTGAAAAAATGTACAATGCCCTATTCTACTCTGTTTTGGAGTATATACACCAATGCAGTATGCTCTCTCATGTAAAATATAGAAATTCTAATTTTATGCAAATTGAAAAAAATCTAAATAATAAGTAGTCGCTTCAAAGTTAAAAGAAAATGGCTCTGAATATAGTTTGTCAGAAAAAATATACAATTCCTTATTCTACTCTGTTTCGGAGTATATACAACAACGCAGTATGCTCCCTCATGTAAAATACCGAAATTCTAATTTTACGTGAATCGAAAAAAATCTAAATATTATCTAGGCACACGAATGTTTAAAGCAAAATTGCTCTGAATATAATCTGTCAGAAAATATATACAATGCGATTTTCTATTCTTTTTTGTAGTATATACACCAACTCAATATGCTCTCTCATGTAAAGTACCGAAATTCTAATTTTACGTGAATCGAAAAAAATCTAAATAAAATCTAGGCGCCCCAAAGTTAAAAGAAAATTGCTCTGAATACAGTCTGTTACAAATAATATACAATGCCTTATTCTACTCTGTTTTGGAGTATATACATCAACTCAGTAGGCTCTCTCATGTAAAATACAGAAATTCTAATTTTAGGTGAATCGTAAATAATGTAAATATTATCTAGGCAACCCAACGTTAAAAACAAAATTGTTCTGAATATAATCTGTCAAAGAAAATATACAATGCCCAATTCTACTCTGTTTTGGAGTATATACAACAACTCAATATGCTCTCTCATGTAAAATACAGAAATTGTGTATTTAAGCAAATCGAAAAGAATCTAAATATTATCTAGGCACCCCAATGTTAAAGCAGAATTCTCTGAATATAATCTGTCAGAAAAAATATACAATGCCCTTTTCTACTGTGTTTTGGAGTATATTAACCAATTCAATATGCTCTCTCATATAAAATACCGAAATTCTAATTTTACAGGTATCGAAAAAAATCTAAATAATATCTAGGCGCCCCAAAGTTAAAAGAAAATGACTCTGAATATAGTCTGTTACAAAAAATATACAATGCCTTATCCTACTATATTTTGGACTATATACGCCAACTCAGTATGCTCTCTCATGTAAGATACCGAAATTCTAATTTTAGGTGAATAGATAAAAATCTAAATATTATCTAGGCACCCCAATGTTAAAAGCAAAATTGCTCTGAATACAATGTGTCAGAGAAAATATACAATGCCCTTTTCTACTCTCTTTTGGAGTATATATACCAACTCAGTATGCTCTCTTATGTAAAATACCGAAATTCTAATTTTACGCGAATCTAAAATAATCTAAATAATATCTAGGAACCCCAGAGTTATAAGAAAATGGCTCTGAATATAGTGTGTTAGAGAAAATATACAATGCCTTATTCTACTCTGTTTTGGAGTATATACAGCAACTCAGTTTACTCTCTCATGTAAAATATTGAAATTCTAATTTTACGTGAATCGAGAAAAATCGAAATATTATCTAGGCACCCCAATATTAAAAAAAATTGTTCTGAATATAATCTGTCAGAAGAAAGATACAATGCCCTATTATACTTTGTTTCGGTATATATATACCAACTCCATATGCTCTATCCCATAAAATACGGAAATTCTATATTTAAGCGAATCGAAAATAATCTAAATATTGTCTAGGCACACCAATCTTAAAAGCAAAATTGCTCTGAATATAATCTGTCAGAAAAAATATACAATGCCCTTTTCTACTTTCTTTTGCAGTATATACACCAACTCAATATGCTCTCTCATGTAAAATACCGGAATTCTAATTTTACGTGAATCGAAAAAAATCTAAATAATATCTATGCGCTCCAAAGTTAAAAGAAAATGGCTCTGAATACAGTCTGTTAGAAAACATATACAATGCCTTATTCTACTCTGTTTTGAACTATATATACCAACTCAGTATGCTCTCTCATGTAAAATACAGAAATTCTAATTTTACCCGAATCGAAAAATCTAAATATTATCTAGGCTCTCCAACGTTAAAAAAATATTGCTCTCAATATAATCTGTGAGAAAGAATATACAATGCCCTTTTCTACTCTCTTTTGTACTATATACACCAACTCAATTCGCTCTCTCATGTAAAATAACGAAATTCTAATTTTACACGAATCAAAAAAATTCTAAATAATATCTAGGCTACCCTAAGTTTAAAAAAAATGTCTCTGAATATAGTCTGTTCGAAAAAATATACAATGCCTTATTCTACTCTGTTTTGGAGTATATAAACCAACTCAGCATGCTCTCTCATGTAAAATACCGAAATTCTAATTTTACGCGAATCGAAAGAAATGTAAATATCTTGGCGCCCCAAATTTAAAAGAAAATGGCTCTGAATATAGTCTGTTAGAAAACATATAAAATGCCTTATTCTACTTTGTATTCGAGTATATACACTGACTCAGTATCCTCTCTCATGTAAAATACAGAAATTCTAATTTCACGTGAATCGAATAAAATCTAAATATTATATAGGCACCCCAATGTTAAAAACAAAATTGCTTTGAATAAAATCTGTCAGAAAAAATATACAATGCCCTTTTCTACACTGTTTTGTAGTATATACAGCAACTCAATATGCTCACTTATGTAAAATACAGATATTCAAATTTTACGCGAATCGAAAAAAATATAAATAAAATCTAGATGCCCCAAAGATAAAAGATAATGGTTCTGAATATAGTCTTTTAGAAAAAAAAATACATCGCCTTATTCTACTTTTTTTTGCAGTACATACACCAACTCAGTGTGCTCTCTCAGGTAAAATACAGAAATTCTAATTTTACGTGAATCAAAAATAATCTAAATATTATCTAGGCACCCCAATGTTAAAAACAAAATTGCTCTGAATATAATCTGTCAGAAAAAATATACAATGCCTTATTGTACTCTGTTTTGAAGTATATACACCAACTCAGTATGCTCTCTCATGTAAATTCAGAAATTCTAATTTATGTGAATCGAAATAAATCTCAATATTATCTAGGCACCCCAATGTTAAAAACAAAATTGCTCTGAATATAATCTGTCAGAAAAAATATGCAATGCCCTATTCTACTCTTTTTTGCGGTATATACACCGACTCCATATGCTCTCTAATATAAAATACCGAAATTCTATATTTAAGCGAATCGAAATAAATCTAAATATTATCTAGGCACCCCAATGTTTAAAGCAAAATTGCTCCGAATATAATCTGTCAGAAAAAGTATACAACGTCCTTTTATACTCTGTTTTGGGGTATATACACCGACTTCATATGTTCTCTCATATAAAATAGTGAAAGTCTATATTTAAGCGAATCGAAATAAATCTAAATATTATCTAGGCACCCCAGTGTTAAAAGCAAAATTGGTCTGAATATAATCTGTTAGAAAAAATATACAATGCCCTTGTCTACTCTGTTTTTGAGTATATACACCAACTCAGTATGCTCTCTCATGTAAAATTTTGAAATTTTAATTTTACGCCAATAAAAAAAATCTAAAAATGATCTAGGCACCCCAATGTTAAAACGAAATTGCTCCGAATATAATCTGTCACAAAAAATATACAATGTCCTATTCTACTCCGTTTTGTAGTATATACACCAACTCAATATGCTCTCTCATGTAAAATACAGAAATTCTAATTTTACGTGAATTGAAAAATATCAAAATCATATCGAGGCGCACCAAAGTTAAATGAAAATGGCTCTAAATATAGTCTGTTAGAGAAAATTTACAATGCCTTATTCTACTCTGTTTTGGAGTATATACAGCAACTCAGTTTACTCTCTCATGTAAAATATTGAAATTCTAATTTTACGTGAATCAAGAAAAATCTAAATATTATCTAGGCACCCCAATATTAAAAAAATTGTTCTGAATATAATCTGTCATAAGAAAGATACAATGCCCTATTATACTTTGTTTCGGCGTATATATACCAACTCCATATGCTCTATCACATAAAATACCAAAATTCTATATTTAAGCGAATCGAAAATAATCTAAATATTGTCTAGGCACACCAATCTTAAAAGCAAAATTGCTCTGAATATAATCTGTCAGAAAAAATATACAATGCCCTTATCTACTCTGCTTTAAAGTGTATACACCGACTCCATATGCACTCTCATGTAAAATTCAGAAATTCTATATTTAAGCGAATCGAAAAAAATCTAAATATTATCTAGGCACCCGAATATTAAAAGCAAAATTGCTCCTAATAAAATCTGTCAGAAAAAATATACAATGCCCATTTCTAACCTGTTTTGGTGTATATACACCAACTCAATATGCTGTCTCATGTAAAATACAGAAAGTCTAATTTTAGGCAAATCAAAAAAGATCTAAATAATATCTAGGCACCCCAAAGTTAAAAAGAAATGGCTCTGAATACAGTCTGTTAGAAAAAATATACAATGCCTTATTCTACTTTGTTTTGGAGTATATACAGCAACTCAGGATGATCTCTCAGGTAAAATATACAAATTCAAATTTTACCCGAATCTAAAATTCTAAATATTATCTAGGCACCTCAATGTTAAAACCAAAATTGCTCTGAATATAATCTGTCAGAAAAAATATACAATGCCCTATTCTACTCTGTTTTGGAGTATATACACCATCTCCATATGCTCTCTCATGTAAAATACACACATTCTAATTTTACCCGAATCGAAAAAATCTAAGTATTATCTAGGCACCCCAATGTTAAATACAAAATTGCTCTGAATATAATCAATGAGAAAAAAATATATAATGCCCTATTCAACTCTGTATTGAAGTATATACAAAAACTCAATAGCTCTCTCATGTAAAATACAGCAATATTAATTTTACCCGAGTTGAAAAAATCTAAATATTATCTAGCCACCCCAATGTTAAAAAAAAAATTGCTCTGAATATAATCTGTCAGAGAAAATATACAATGCCGTATTCTACTCTGTTTTGGGGTATATACACAAACTCAATATGCTCTCTCATGTAAAATACAAAAATTCTATATTTAAGGAGTCGAAGAAAATCTAAATATTATCTAGGCACCCCAATGTTAACGGCAAAATTGCTCTGAATATAATCTGTCTGAAAAAAATATGCAATGCCATATTCTACTCTGTTTTGGAGTATATACACCAACTCATTATGCTCTCTCATGTAAAATACAGAAATTCATATTTTACGAGAATCGAAAAAATGTAAATATTATCAGGCACCCCATTGTTGAAAGCAGAATGCTCTGAATATAATCTGTCAGAGAAAATATACAATGCCCTTTTCTACTCTTTTTTGAAGTATATAAAACAACTCAGTGTGTTCTCTCATTTAAAATACAAAAATGCTAATTTTAAGCCAATCAAAAAAAAATCTAAATAATATCTAGGCACCCCAGAGTTAAAAGAAAATGGCTCAGAATATAGTCTGTTAGAAAATATATACAATGCCTTATTCTACTCTGTTTTGGAGAATATACACCAACTCAGTATGCTCTCTCATGTATAATACCGAAAATCTAATTTTACGAGAATCGAAAAAAATCTAAATATTATCTAGGCACCCCAATGTTAAAAGCAAAACTGCTCTGAATATAGTCTGTCAGAAAAAATATACAATGCCCTTTTCTACTTTGTTTTGAAGTGTATACACCAACTCAATATGCTCTCTCATTTAAAATACGAAAATTCAAATTTTACTCAAATCGAAAAAATTCTAAATAATATCTAGGCGCCCCAAAGTTAACAGAAAATGGCTCTAAATATAGTCTGTTAGAAAAAATATACAATGCCTTATTCTACTCTGTTTTGGAGTATATACACCAACTCAGTATACTCTCTCATGTAAAATACGGAAATTCTAATTTTACGCGAATCGAACAAAATCTAAATATTATCTAGGAAACCAATGTTAAAAGCAAAATTGCTCTGAATATAATCTCTCAGAAAAAATCTACAATGCCCTTTTCTACTCTATTTAGGAGTATATAAACAAACTCAATATGCTCTCTCATGTGAAATACCGAAATTCTAAATTTACGCGAATCGAAAAAAATCTAAATATTATTTAGGCACCCCAATGTTAAAAGCAAAATTGCTCTGAGTATAATCTGTCAGAAAAAACACACAATGCCTTTTACTACTCTATTTTGGCGTATATACACCAACTCAATATGCTCTCTCATGTAAAATACCGAAATTCTAATTTGACTCGTCGAAAAATATCTAAATATTATCTAGGTACCCCAATGATAAAAGCAAAATTGCTCTTAATATAGTCTGTCAGAGAAAATACACAATGCCCTTTTCCGCACGGTGCTGGTGTATTTACACCAACTCAATATGCTCTCTCATGTAAAATACTGAAATTCTAAATTCACGCGAATCGAAAAAAATCTAAATATTATCTAGGCACCCCAATGTTAAAAGTAAAATTGCTCTGAATATAATCTATCAGAAAAAATATAAAATGGCATTTTCTACTCTGTTTGGGAGTATATACACCAACTCAACATGCTCTCTCATGTAAAATATCGAAATTCTAATTTTACATGAACCGAAAAAATTTAATTTTATCTTGGCACACCAATGTTAAAAGTAAAATTGCTCTGAATATAATCTATCAGAGAAAATATACAATGACCTTTTCTACTCCGTTTTGGAGTATATACACCAACTCAATATGCTCTTCCATGTAAAATACCGATATTCTAATATACACGAACCGAAAAAAATCTACATATTATCTAGGAAGCCCAATATTTAAAGAAAAATTGCTCTGAATATCATCTGTCAGAAGAAATATGCAATGCCCATTTATACTCTGTTTTGGGGTATATACACCAACACAGTATGCTCTCTCATGTAAAATACCGAAATTCTAAACTGACGCGAATCGAAAAATATCTAAATATTATCTACGCACCCCAATATTAAAAGCAAAATTGCTATGAATATTATTTTACAGAAAAAAATATACAATGCCTTTTTCTACCATGTTTTGGAGTATATACACCACCCAATATGGTCTCTCATGTAAAACACTGAAATTCTATATATACACGATCGAAAAAATCTAATTATTATCTAGGCACCCAAATGTTGATAAAAAATGGCTCTGAATATAATCTGTCAGAAAAAATATACAATGCCGTTTCTACTCTGTTTTGGAATACATATACCAACTCAGAATGCTCTCTCATGAAAAATACCAAAATTATAAATTTACGTTAATCAAAGAAAATTTAAATATTATCTAGGCACCCCAGTGTTAATAGCAAAATTGTTCTGAATATAAAATGTCAGAAAAAATATACAATGTTCTTTTCTACTTTGTTTTGGAGTATATACACTAACTCAATATGCTCTCTCATGTAAAATACAGAAATTCTAAATTCACTCAAATTGAAAAAAATCTAAATATTAATTTGGCATCCCATAGTTAAAAGAAAATGGTTCTGAATATAGTCTGTAAAAAAATATATACAATGCCTTATTCTTCTCTGTTTTGAAGTATATACACCAACTCCATGTGCTGTCTCAAGTAAAGTACAGAAATTCTATATTTAAGCGGATCGAAATAATTCCAGATATTAACTTGGCACCCCAATGTTAAAAGCAAAATTGCTCTTAATATAATCTGTCAGATAAAATATACAATGCCCTTTAATTCTCTGTTTTGTAGTATATACACCAACTCAATATGCTCTCTCATGTAAAATACAGAAATTCTAATTCTACCCAAATAGAAAAAATCTAAATATTATCTAGGCACCCCAGTGTTAAAAAAAAATTGCTCTGAATATAATCCATCAGAAAAAATATACAATGCCCTATTCTACTCTGTTTTGAAGTATATACACCAACTCAATATGCTCTCTCATGTACAATACCAAAATAATAAATTTACACGAATCGAAATAAATCTAAAACTTATCTATGTAAACCAATGTTGAAAGCAAAATTGCTCTGAATATAATTTGTCAGAAAAAATATACAATGCCTTTTCTACTCTGTTTTGGAGTATATACAACAACTCAAAATGCTATCTCACGTAAAATACTGAAATTATAATTTTACGCTAATCGAAATAAATCTAAATCTTATCTATGTACCACAATGTTGAAAGCAAAATTGCTCTGAATATAATTTGTCAGAAAAAATATACAATTCCTTTTTATACTCTGCTTTGCAGTATATACACCAACTCAATATGCCCTCTCATGTAAAATACCGAAATTCTAAATTTACGAGAATCGAATAAAATCTAAATATTATCTAGGCACAACAATGTTCAAAGCAAAATTTCTCTGAATATAATTTCTCAGAAGAAATATACAATGCCCTTTTCTACTGTGTTTTGGAGTATATAAACCAACTCATTATGCCCTCTCATGTAAAATACAGAAATTCTAATTTTACCCGAATCGAAAAAATCTAAATATTATCTAGGCACCCAAATGTGAAAAGCAAAATTGCTCTTAATATAATCTGTCAGATAAAATATACAATGCCCATAACTTCTCTGTTTTGTAGTATATACAACAACTCAATATGCTCTCTCATGTAAAATACAGAAATTCTAATTCTACCCAAATCGAAAATATCTAAATATTATCTAGGCACCCCAGTGTTAAAAAAAAAATTGCTCTGAATATAATCCGTCAGAGAAAATATACAATGCCCTATTCTACTCTGTTTTGCAGTATATATACCAACTCCATATGCTCTCTAATGTAAAATACAGAAATTCTATATCTAAGCTAATCGAAAAAAATCTAAATATTATCTATGCACCCCAATGTTAAAAGTAAAATGGCTCTGAATGTAATCTGTCAGAAAAAATATACAATGCCCGATTCTACTCTGTTTTAGAGTATATACAACACCTCAATATGCTCTCTCATGTAAAATACAGAAATTCTATATTTAAGCGAATTGAAAAAAATCTAAATATTATCTCGGCACCCCATGTTAAAAACATAATTGCTCTGAATATAATCTGTCAGAGAAAATATACAATACCCTATTCTACAATGTTTTGGGGTATATACACCAACTGCATACGGTCTCTCATGTAAAATACAGGAATTCTATATTTAAGCGAATCGAAAAATATCTAAATATTATCTAGGCATTCCAGTGTTAAAAGCAAAATTTCTCTGAATAAAATCTGTCAGCGAAAATACAGAATGCCATTTTCTACTCTGTTTTGCATTATATAAACCAACTCAATATGCTCTTTCATGTAAAATACAGAAACTGTAATTTTACCCGAATCGAATAAATCTAAATATTATGTAGGCACACCAATGTTAAAAACAAAATTGCTCAGAATATAATCGGTCAGAAAAAATATACAATGCCCTATTCTACTCTGTTTTGGAATATATACACAAACTCAGTATGCTCTCTCATGTAAAATACAGAAATCCTAATTTCACGTGAATCGAAAAAATCTAAATATTATCGAGGCACCCCAATGTTAAAAACAATATTGCTCTGAATATAATCTGTCAGAAAAAATATACGATGCCCTATTCTAATCTGTTTTGGAGTATATACACCAACTCAGTACGCTCTCTCATGTAAAATACAGAAATTGTATATTTAAGCGAATCGAAACAAATCTAAATATTATCTAGGCACCCGAATGTTAAAAGCAAAATTCCTCTGAATATAATCTGTCAGAAAAAATATACAATGCCCTATTCTACTCTGTTTTTAGTATATACACAAACACAATACGCTCTCTCATGTAAAATAGAGAAATTCTAATTTTGGCCGAATCGAAAAAATCTAAATATTATGTAGGCACCCCAATGTTAAAAACAAAATTGCTCTGAATATAATCTGTCATAGAAAATATACAATGCCCTATTCTACTCTTTTTTGGAGTATATACAGAAACTCCATATGCTCTCTCATGTAAAATACCGAAATTCTAATTTTACGTGAATCGAAAAAAATCTAAACAATATCTAGCCGCCACAATGTTCCAGAAAAATAGCTCTGAATATAGTCTGTTAGAGAAAATATACAAGGCCTTATTCTAGTCTGTTTTGGAGTATATACACCAACTCCATATGCTCTCCCATGTAAAATACAAAAATTCTAATTCTACCCGAATCGAAAAAATATAAATATTTTCTAGGCACCCCAAAATTAAAAAGAAAATTGCTCTGAATATAATCTGTCAGAAAAAAAACACAATGCCCTATTCTACTCTGTTTTGGAGAATATAAACCAACTCCATATGCTCTCTCATGTAAAATACAGAAATTCTATATTTAAGGGAATCGAAAAATATCTAAATATTACCTAGGCACCCCAATGTTAAAAGCAAAATTGCTCTGAATATTATCTGTCGGAAAAAATACACAGTGGCATTTTCTACTGTGTTTTGCAGTATATACACCAACTCAATATGCTCCGATATGTAAAATACAGAAATTCAAATTTTATCCGAATCGAAATAATCTAAATATTATGTAGAAACGTCAATGTTAAAAACAAAAGTGCTCTGAATATAATCTTTCAGAAAAAATATAAAATGCCCTATTCTACTCTGTTTTGGAGTATATAAACCAACTCAGCATGCTCTCTAATGTAAAATACCAAAATTCTAATTTTACCCGAATCGGACAAATCAAAATATTATGTAGGCAACGCAACGTTACAAACAAAATTGCTCTGAATATAATCTGTCAGAAAAAATATTCAATTCCCAATTCTACTCTGTTTTGGAGTTATACACCAACTGAATATGCTCTCTCATGTAAAATACCGCAATTCTAATTTTACGTGAATCGAAAAAAATCTAAATATTATCTAGGCACTTCAATGTTAAAAACAAAATTGCTCTGAATATAAGCTGTCAGAAAAAATATACAATGCCCTATTCTACTCTGTTTTGGAGTATATACAGCAACTCCAAATGCTCTCTCATGTAAAATACCGAAATTCCAATTTTACGTGAATCGAAATACATCTAAATAATATCTAGGCGCCCCAAAGTTAAAAGAAAATGTTTCTAAATATAGTCTGTAAGAAAAAATATACAATGCCTTATTCTTTTCTGTTTTGGAGTATATACACCAACTCCATATGCTCTCTCAAGTAAAATACAGAAATTCTATATTTAAGCGAATTGAAAAAATTCTAGATATTATCCTGGCACCCCAATGTGAAAAGCAAAATTAATCTTAATATAATCTGTCAGATAAAATATACAATGCCCTTTACTTCTCTGTTTTGTAGTATATACACCAACTCAATATGCTCTATCACGTAAAATACAGAAATTTTAATTCTACCCAAATCGAAAGAATCTAAATATTATCTAGGCACCCCAGTGTTAACAAAAATTGCACTGAATATAATCCGTCAGAAAAAATATACAATGCCCTATTCTACTCTGTTTTGGAGTATGTACACCAACTCCATATGATCTCTCATGTAAAATACAGATATTCTACATTTAAGTGAATCGAAAAAAATGTAGATATTACCTAGGCACCTCAATGTTAAAAGCAAAATTTCTCTGAATATAATCTGTCAGAAAAAATATACAAAGCCCTATTCTACTCTGTTTTGGAGTATATACACCAACTCCATATGCTCTCTCATGTAAAATACAGAAATTCTATATTTAAAGAAAACAAAAAATATCTAAATATTATCTAGGAACCTCAATGTTAAAAGCAAAATTTCTCTGAATATAATCTGTCAGACAGAATATACAATGCTCTATTCTACTCTGTTGCAAAGTATATACACCAACTCCATATGCTCACTCATGTAAAATACAGAAACTCTAATTTTACCCGAAATGAAAAAATCTAAATATTATGTAGGCACTCCAATATTAAAATCAAAATTGCTCTGAATATAATTTGTCAGAAAAAATATACAATGCCCTATTCTACTCTGTTTTTGAGTATGTACACAAACTCAGTATGCTCTCTCATGTAAAATACCATAATTCAAATTTTACGTGAATCGAAAAAAATCTAAATATTATCTAGGAAGGCCAATGTTAAAGCAAAACTGCTCTGAATATAGTCTGTCAGAAAAAATATACAGTGTCCTTTTCTACTCTGTTTTGGGGTATATACACCAACTTTATAGGCTCTCTCATGTAAAATACAGAAATACTAATTTTACGTGAATAGAGAAAAATCTAAATAATATCTAGGTGCAACAAAATTAAAATAAAATGACTCTTAATATAGTCTGTTAGAGAAAATATACACTGCCTTATTCTACTCTGTTTTGGAGTATATACACCAACTCAGTATGCTCTCTTAAGTAAAATACAGAAATTCAAATTTTACCCAAATCAAAAAAATCTAAATATTATTTAGTCAACACAATGTTAAAAACAAAATTTCTTTGAATATAATCTGTCAGAAAAAATATAGAATATTTTATTCTACTCTGTTTTGGAGTATATACACCGACTCCATATGCTCTCTCACCTAAAATACAGAATTTCTATATTTAAGTGAATCGAAAAATATCTAAATATCACCTACGCACCCCAATGTTAAAAGCAAAATTGCGCTGAATATAATCTGTCAGAAAAAATACACAATGCCATTTTCTACTGTGTTTTGTAGTATATACACAAACTCAATATTCTCTGATATATAAAATACAGAAATTCAAATTTTATCCGAATCGAAATAATCTAAATATTATGTAGGCACGTCAATTTTAAAAACAAAATTGCTATGAATATAATCTTTAAGAAAAAATTTAAATGCCCTATTCTACTCTGTTTTGGAGTATATACACCAACTCAGTATCCTCTATCATGTAAAATACAGAAATTCTAATTTTACCCGAATCGAAAAAATCAAAATATTGTCTAGGCACCGCAATGTTAAAAACAAAATTGCTCTCAATATAATCTGTCAGAAAAAATAGACAATGCGCTATTCTACTCTTTCTTGGAGTATAAACACCAACTCCATATGCTCTCTCATGTAAAACAGAGAAATTCTATATTTAAGCGAATCTAAAAAAATCTAAATATTATCTAGGCACCCCAATGTTAAAAGCAAAATTGCTCTGAATATAATCAGTTAAAAAAATATAGAATCCCCTTTTCTTCTCTGTTTTAAAGTATATACACCAAATCAATATGCAGTCTCATGTAATATACCAAAATACTAATGTTGCGTGAATAGAAAAAAATCTAAATTATATCTAGGTACGCCAAAGTTAAGATAAAATGGCTCTGAATATAGTCTGTTAGAGAAAATATACAATGTTTTATTCTACTCTGTTTTGTAGTATATACACCAACACAATAAGCTCTCTCATGTAAAATACCGATTTTCTAATTTTACGTGAATTGAAAAAAATCTAAATATTATCAAGGCACCAAAATGTGAAAAGCAAAATTTCTCTGAATATAATCTGTCAGAAACAATATACAATGACTTATTCTACTCTGTTTTGGAGTATATACACCAACTCAGTATGCTCTCTCATGTAAAATACAGAAATTATAATTTTACACGAATTGAAAAAAATCTAAATATTATCTAGGCACCCCAATGTAAAAAACAAAATTTCTCTGAATGTAATCTCTCAGAAAACATATACAATACCCTATTCTACTCTGTTTTGGAGTATATACACCAACTCCATATGCTCTTTCATGTAAAATACAGAAATTCTACATTTAAGTCAATCGAAAAAAATCTAAATATTATCTAGGCACCAAAATGTTAAAAGCAAAATTGCTCTGAATATAAACTGTCAGAAACAATATACAATGATTTATTCTACTCTGTTTTTGAGTATATACACCAACTCAGTATGCTCTCTCATGTAAAATAAAGGAATTCTAATTTTACCCGCATCGAAAAAATCTAAATATTATCTAGGCACCCCAATGTTAAAAGCAAAATTGCTCTGAATATAATCTGTCAGAAAAAATATACAATGCCCTATTCTACTCTATTTTGTAGTATATACACCAATTCCATATGCTCTCTCATGTAAAATACAGAAATTCTATATTGAAGTGAATCTAAAAAAATCTAAATATTAACTAGGCACACCAATATTAAAAACAAAATTGCTCTGAAAATAATCTGTCAGAAAAAATATATAGTCCCCTATTCTACTCTGTTTTGGAGTATATACACCAACTCCATATGCTCTCTCATTTAAAATACCAAAATTCTAACATTACGTGAATCGAAAATAATCTAATTATCTAGGCTCCCCAATGTTAAAAACAAAATTTCTCTGCATATAAACTGTCAGAAAAAGTTTACAATGTCCTATTTCACTCTGTTTTTCAGTATATACACCAACTCTACCTGCTCTCTCATGTAAAATACCCAAATTCTAATTTTAGAAAAAAATCTAAATAATATCTAGACGCTCCACAGTTAGAAGAAAATGCCTCTGAATATAGTCTATTAGAAAAAATATACAATGCCTTATTCTACTCTGTTTTGGAGTAAATACACCAACTCACTATGCTCTCTCACGTAAAATACAGAAATAATAATTTCACCAGAATCGAAAAAATCTAAATATTATCTAGGAACACCAATGTTAAAAAAACTTGCTCTGAATATAAACTGTCAGAAAAAATATACAATGCCCTATTCTATTCTGTTTTTGAGTATATACATCAACTCAACCTGCAATCTCATGTAAAATACAGAAATTCTATATTTCAGCGAATCAAAAAAATCTAAATATTATCTAGGCACCCCAATGTTAATAGCAAAATTGCTCTGAATACAATCTGTCAGAAAAAATATACAAAACATTCTTCTACTCTGTTTTGGACTATATACATTAAATCAATATGCTCTCTCATGTAAAATACCAAAATTCTAATTTTACGTGAATCGAAAAAAATCTAAATACTATCTAGGCACCCCAATGATACAAGCAAATTTGCTCTGAATATAGTCTGTCAGAAAAAATACACAATGCTATTTTCTACATTGTTTGTAGTATATACACCAACTCAATATACTCTCTCATGTAAAATACCGAAATTCTAATTTTACACGAATCGAAAAAAATCTAAATATTATCTAGGCACTCCAACGGTAAAACAAAATTGCTCTTAATACAATCCGTCAGTAAAAATATACAATGCCCTATTCTACTATGTTTTCGAGTATATACACAAATTCAGTATGCTCTCTTATGTAAAATACCAAAATTCTAATTTTACGTGAATCTAAAAAAATATTAATAATATCAAGGCACCCCAAACTTAAAAGAATATTGCTCTAACTATACTCTGTTAGAAGAAATATACAATGCATTATTCTACTATGTTTTGGAGTATATACACCAACTCAGTATGCTCTCTCGTGTGAAATACAGAAATTCTAATTTTATCCGAATCGAAAAAATCTAAATATTATCTTGGCACCCCAATGTTAAAAGCAAAATTGCTCTAAATATAATCTTTCAGAAAAAATATACAATGCCCTATTCTCCTCTCTATTGGAGTATGTACACCAACTAATTATGCTCTCTCATGTAAAATACATAAATTCTATATTTAAGCGAATCGAAAAAATCTAAATATTATCAAGGCACCCCAATGTTAAAAACAAAATTGCTCTGAATATAATCTGTCCGATAAAATATACAATGCCCTATTCTACACTGTTTTGCAGTATATACACCAACGCAGTATGCTCTCTCATGTAAAATATAGAAATTCTAATTTTATGCAAATTGAAAAAAATCTAAATAATATCTGGTCGCCTAAAAGTTAAAAGAAAATAGCTCTGAATATAGTCTGTCAGAAAAAATATTCAATTCCTTATTCTACTCTGTTTTGGAGTATATACACCAACGCAGTATGCTCCCTCATGTAAAATACCGAAATTCTAATTTTACGTGAACTGAAAAAAATCTAAGTATTATCCAGGCACACGAATGTTTAAAGCAAATTTTCTCTGAATATAATCTGTCAGAAAAAATATACAATGAGATTTTCTATTCTTTTTTGTAGTATATACACCAACTTAATATGCTCTCTCATGTAAAATACCGAAATTCTAATCTTATGTGATCCGAAAAAAATCGAAATTATATCTCGGCCCCCCGAAGTTAAAAGAAAATGGCTCTGAATATAGTCTGTTAGAAAAAATATACAATGCCTTATTCTACTCTGTTTTGGAGTATATACACCAACTCAGTATGCTCTCTCATGTAAAATACCAAAATTCTAATTTTATGCGAATCAAAAAAAATCTAAATAATACCTTTCCTCCCCAAAGTTAAAAGAAAATGCTGCTCATTATAGTCTGTTAGAGAAAATATACACTGTCTAATTCTACTCTGTTTTGGAGTATATACACCAACTCAGTATGCTCTCTCACGTAAAATACAGAAATTCTAATTTTGCAAGCATCGGAAAAAATCTAAATATTATCTAGGCACCCCAATGTTAAAAACAAAATTGCTCTGAATATATTCTGTAAGAAAAAATATACAATGCCCTATTCTACTTTGTTTTGGAGTATATACACCAACTCCATATCCTCTCTCATGTAAAATACAGAAATTCTACATTTAAGAGAATCGAAAAAAATCTAAATATTATCTAGGCATCCCAACGTTAAAAGCATAATTGCTCTGAATATCATCTATCAGAAAAAATATACAATGCCTTATTCTACTCTGTTTTGGAGTATATACATCAACTCCATATTCTCTCTAACGTAAAACACAGAAATTCAATATTGAAGCGAATCGAAAAAAATCTATATATTATCTAGGCACCCCAATGTTAAAAGCAAAATTGCTCTGAATATAATCTGTCAGAGAAAATATTAAATGCCCTTTTCTACTTTGTTTTGGAGTATAGACACCAACTCAATATGCTCTGTCCTGTAAAATACCGAAATTCTAATTTTACGCAAATCGAAATTAAATAATATCTAGACGCCTCAAAGTTAAAAGAAAATGGCTCTGAATATAGTCTGTTAGAAGAAATATACAATGCCTTATTCTTCTCTGTTTTGGAGTATTTACAAAAACTCAGTATGGTCTCTCATGTAAAATACCGAAATTCTACTTTTTTGTGAATCCAAAAAAATCTGAATATTATCTAGGCACTTCAGTGTTAACAACAAAATTGCTCTGAATATAATCTGTCAGAAAAAATATAAAATGCCCTATTCTACTCTGTTTTGGAGAATATACACCAACTCAATATGCTCTCTCATGTAAAATACAGAAATTCCATGTTTAAGGGAATCGAAAAAAATCTAAATATTATCTAGGCACTTCAATGTTAACAACAAAATTGCTCTGAATACAATCTGTAAGAAAAAATATACACTGCCCTATTCTACTCTGTTTTGGAGTATATACACCAACTCAGAATGCTCTCTCATGTAAAATACAGAAATTCTAATTTTACCCGAATCGAAAAAACCTAAATATTATCTAGGCACCCCAATGTTAAAAACAAAATTGATCTGAATATAATCTGTCAGATAAAATATACAACACCCTATTCTACTCTGTTTTCGAGTATATACACCAATTTTATATGCTCTCTCGTGTGAAATACAGAAATTGTATATTTAAGAGAATCGAAAAAAATCTAAATATTATCTAGCACACTAATGTTAAAAACAAAATTACTCTGAATATAATCTGTCAGAAATAATATACAATGCACTATTCTACTGTGTTTTGGAATATATACACAAACTCCATATGATATCTCATGTAAAATACAGAAATTTTATATTTAAGCGAATCGAAAAAAATCTAAATAGAATCTAGGCACCCCAATGTTAACAGAAAAATTGCTCTGAATATAATCTATCAGAAAAAATATACAATGCCCTTTTCTACTCTGTTATGTAGTGTATACACCAACTCCATATACTCTCTCATATAAAATACAGAAATTCCAAATTTACACGAATCGAAAAAAATCTAAATAATATCTAGGCGCCCCAAAAGTTAATAGAAAATGGCTCTGAATATAGTCTGTTAGAAAAAATATACAATGCCTTATTCTACTTTGTTTTGGAGTATATACACCAAGTCAGTATGCTCTCTCATGTAAAATACCAAAATTCTAATTTTACGTAAATTGAAAAAAATCTATATATTATCTAGGCACCCCAATGTTAAAAACAAAATTTCTCTGAATACAATCTCTCAGAAAGAATATACAATGCCTTATTCTACTCTGTTTTGGAGTATATACACCAACTCAGTATGCTCTCTCATGTAAAATACCGAAATTATAAATATACGCGAATCGAAAAAAATCTAAATAATATCTAGGCGTTCCAAAGATAAAGAAAATGGCTCCGAATATATTCTGTTAGAAAAAATATACAATGTCTTATTCTACTTTGTTTTGGAGTATATACACCAACTCAGTATGCTCTATCATGTAAAATACAGAAATTCTAATTTTACCCAAATAGAAAAAATCTAAATATTATCTAGGCACCCCAATGTTAAAAACAAAATTTCTCTGAATACAATCTCTCAGAACGAATATACAATGCCTTATTCTACTCGGTTTTGGAGTATATACACCAACTCAGTATGCTCTCTCATGTAAAATACCGGAATTATAATTATACACGAATCGAAAAAAATCTGAATAATATCTAGGCGCCCCAAAGATAAAGAAAATGGCTCCGAATATAGTCTGTTAGAGAAAATATACGATGTCTTATTCTACTTTGTTTTGGAGTATATACACCAACTCAGTATGCTCTATCATGTAAAATACAGAAATTCTAATTTTACCCAAATCGAAAAAATCTAAATATTATCTAGGCAACCCAATGTGAAAAAAAAAATTCTCTGAATATAATCTGTCAGAGAAAATATACAATGCTCTATTCTATTCTGTTTTGGTGTATGTACACCAACTCCATATGCTCTCTCATGTAAAATACAGAAATTCGATATTTAAGCGAATCGAAAAAAATCTAAATATTATCTAGACACCCCAATGTTAAAAGCAAAATTGCTATTAATATAATCTGTCCGAAAAAATGTACAGTGCCCTCTCCTACTTTGTTTTCGAGTATATACACCAATTCCATATGCTCTCTCATGTAAAATACAGAAGTTCTAATTTTATCCAAATCGAAAAAATCTAAATATAATTTAGGAACCCCAATGATGAAAGCAAAATTGCTCTCAATATAATCTGTCATAAAAATTATTCAATGCCCTTTTGTAGTCTGTATTGGAGTATATACACCAACTCTATATGCTCTCTCATATAAAATACCCAAATTCTAATTTTACGTGAATCGAAAAAAATCTAAATACTATCTAGGCGCCCCAAAGTTAAAAGAAAACGGCTCTGAATATAGTCTGTTAGAACAAATATACAATGCCTTATTCTACTCTGTTTTGGAGTATATACACGAACTCAGTATGCTCTCTCGTGTAAAATAAAGATATTCTAATTTTACCCGAATCAAAAAAATCTAAATATTATCTAGGCACCACAATGTTAAAAACAAAATTGCTCTGAATATAATCTGTCAGAAAAATTATACAACGCCTTATTCTACCCTGTTTTGGAATATATACACCAACTCTACCTGCGCTCTCATGTAAAATACAGAAATTATATATTAAACAAATTGAAAATATCTAAATATTATCTAGGAACCCCAATGTTAAAAGCAAAATTGCTCTGAATATACTCTCTTCGAAAAAATATACAATGCACTTTTCTACTGTGTTTTGGAGTATATACAACAAATCAGTATGCTCTCTAATGTAAAATATCGAAATTCTATATTTTAGCAAATCGAAAAAAATCTAAATATGATCTAGGCACCAAAATGTTTAAAGCAAAATTGCTCTGAATTTAATCTGTCAAAAAAAAATATACAATGCCCTATTCCCCTCTGTTTTGGAATATATACACCAAGTCAGTATACTCTCTCATGTAAAATACCGAAATTCTAAGTTTACGTGAATCGAAAAAAATCTAAATTTTATCTAGGCACCCCAATTTTAAAAGTAAAATTCCTTTGAATATAATCTGTCATAAAAATAATACAATGCCCTTTACTACTCTGTATGGGCGTATATACACCAACTCAATATGCTCTCTCATGTAAAATACCCAAATTCCAATTTTACGCGAATCAAAAAAAATCTAAATAATATCTAGGCGCCCCAAAGTTAAACGAAAATGGCTCTGAATATAGTCTGTTAGAACAAATATACAATGCCTTATTCTACTATGTTTTGGAGTATATACACGAACTCACTATGCTTTCTCGTGTAAAATAAACATATTCTAATTTTACCCGAATCGAACAAACCTAAATATTATCTAGGCAACCCAATGTTAAACACAAAATTGCTCTGAATATAATCTTTCAGAAAAAATATACAATGCCCTATTGTACTCTTTTTTGGAGTACATACACCAAATCAGTATGCTCTCTCATATAAAATACCAAAATTCTAATTTTACGTGAATCGAAAAATATCTAAATATTATCTAGGCAACCCAATGTTAAAAACAAAATTGCTCTGAATATAATCTGCCAGAAAAAATATACAATGCCCTTTTCTACTTTGTTTCGGAGTATATACACTAATTCAATATGCTCGCTCATGTACAATACCGAAATTCTCATTATACACGAATCGAAAAAAATCTAAATACTATCTAGGCACCCCAATGTTAAAATAAAATAGTTCTGAATATAGTCTGTCAGAAAAAAATATACAATGCTTTATTATTCTCTGTTTTGGAGTATATACACCAACTCAATATGTTCTCTCATGTAAAATACAGAAATTCTAAATTTACGTGAATCGAAAGATATCTAAATATTATTGAGGTACCCCAATGTTAAAAGCAAAATCGCTCTGATTATAATCTGTGAGAAATAATATACAATGCTTTATTCTACTTTCTTTTGAAGTATATACACAAACTCAATATGCTCTCTCATGTAAAATACAGAAATTCTAATTTTCTGGGAATCGAAAAAAATCTAAATATTGTCTAGGAACCTTAATGTTAAAAGCAAAATTGCTCTGAATATAATTTGTCAGAAATAATATACAATACCTTTTTCTACTCTGTTTTGGGGTATATACACCAACTAAATATGCTCTCTCATGTAAAATACCGAAATTCTAATTTTACGCAAATCGAAAAAAATCTAAATATGATCTAGGCACCACAATTTTAAAAGCAAAATTGCTCTGAATATAACCTCTCAGAAAAAATATACAATGCCCTTTTCTACTCTGTTTTGGAGTAAATACACCAACTCAATATGCTCTCTCATGTACAATACCGAAATTGTAATTTTACGCTAATCGAAAAAATTCTAAATATTATCTAGGAACCCAATGTTAAAAAAAAATGACTCTTAATATAACCTGTTAATCAAAATATACTATTCCCTTTTCTACTGTGTCTTGCAGTATATACACCAACCGAATATGCTCTCTACTGTAAAATACGGAAATTCCGATATTACGCAAATCGAAATAAATCTAAATATTAACTAGGCACCCCAATGTTAAAAGCAACATTGATCTTAATATAATTGGTCAGAAAAAATATACAATGTTGTTTTCTACTCTGTTTTGAAGTATATACACAAACTCAATATGCTCTGTCAGCTAAAACACCGAAATTCTAAATTTACGTGAATCGAAGAAAATCTAAATATTATCTAGGCATCGCAATGTTAAAAGCAAAATTGCTCTGAATATAATCTTTCAGAAAAATTATACAACGCCCTATTCTACTCTGTTTTGGAGTATATACACCAACTCAATACGCTCTCTCAAGTAAAATACAGAAATTATAATTTTACCCGAATTGAAAAAAACTAAATATATTCTAGGCACCTCAGTGTTAAAAGCATAATTGCTCTGAATATAATTTGTTAGAAAAAATATAAAATGTCCTCTTCTACTCTGTTTTGTAGTATATACACCAACTCAATATGCTCTCTCATGTAAAATACAGAAATTCTAATTTTACACGAATGGAAAAAATCTAAATATTATCTAGGCACCCCAATGTTAAAAGCAAAATTGCTCTGAATATCATCTGTCAGAGAAAATATACAATGCCCTCTTCTATTCTCTTTTGTAGTATAAACACCAACTCAATATGCTCTGTCATGTAAAATATAGAAATTCTAATTCTACCGGAATCGAAATAATCTAAATATTATTTAAGCTCCCCAATGTTAAAAGCAAAATTTCTCTGAATATAATCTGTCAGAAAAAATATACAATGCCCTATTCTACTATGCTTTGTAGTATATATACCAACTCAGTATGCTCTCTCATGTAATATACCGAAATTCTAATTTTATGTGAATCAACGAAAATCTAAATATACTCTAGGCATCCCAGTGATAAAAAAAATAATTGCTCTGAATACATTCCGTCAGAAAAAATATACAATGCCCTATTCTACTGCGTTTTGGAGTATATACACCAACTCCATATGCTCTCTCATGTAAAATACGGAAATTCTATATTTAAGCGAATCGAAATAAATCTAAATATTACCTAGGCATCCCAATGGTAAATACAAAATAGCTCTGAATATAATCTGTCAGAGAAAATATACAATGCCCTATTCTACTCTGTTTTGGAGTATGTACACCAACTCCATATGCTCTCTCATGTAAAATACAGAAATTCTAATTTTACGCAAATGGAAATATATCTAAATAATATCCAGGAGCCCCAAAGTTAAAAG
This sequence comes from Callithrix jacchus, assembly GCF_049354715.1. Lineage (NCBI taxonomy): Eukaryota > Metazoa > Chordata > Mammalia > Primates > Cebidae > Callithrix > Callithrix jacchus. The sequence goes on from NC_133510.1 coordinate 258,069, forward strand.
AAATTGGCTCTGAATATAGTCTGTTAGAAAAAATATACAATGCCTTATTCTACTCTGTTTTGGAGTATATAAACCAACTCAGTATGCTCTCTTATGTAAAATACAGCAATATTAAATTTAAATGAATCAAAAAAATCTAAATATTATCTACGCATCCCAATGTTTTAAACGAAATTGCTCCGAATATAATCTGTCAGAAAAAACATACAATGCCCTATTCTAATCTGTTTTAAAGTTTATACACCAACTCCATATGCTCTCTCATGTAAAATACAGAAATTCTAATTTTACTGGAATCGGAATAATCTAAATATTAACTAGGCACCTCAGTGTTAAAAAAAATTGCTCTGAATATAATCTCTCAGAGAAAATATACAATGCCCTATTCAACTCTGTTTTGGAGTGTATACACCAACTCCACGTCCTTTCTCATGTAAAATACAGAAATTCTATATTTAAGCGAATCGAAAAAAATCTAAATATTAACTAGGCACCCCAAAGTTAAAAAAACAATCAATCTGAATATAATTTGTCATTAAAAATATACAATGCCCCATTCTACTCTGTTTTGTAGTATATGCACCAACTCAATATGCTCTCTCATGTAAAATACCGAAATTAAAAATTTACGTGAATAGAAACAAATCTAAATATTATCTAGGCACTTTAATGTTAAAAACAAAATAGCTCTGAATATAAGCTGTCAGAGAAAATATACAATGCCCTATTCTACAATGTTTTGGAGTATATACAGCAACTCCATATGCTCTCTCATGTAAAATAACGAAATTCCAAGTTTACACGCATCGAAATAAATCTAAATAATATCTAGGCGCCCCAAAGGTAAAAAAAATGGTTCTAAATATAGTTTGTAAGAAAAAATATACAATGCCTTATTCTTCTCTGTTTTGGAGTATATACACCAATTCCATATGTTCTCTCAACTAAAATACAGAAATACTATATTTAAGCGAATTGAAAAAATTCTAGATAATATCTAGGCACCCCAATGTGAAAAGCAAAATTGCTCTTAATATAATCTGTCAGATAAAATATACAATGCCCTTTACTTCTCTGTTTTGTAGTATATACACCAACTCAATATGCTCTCTCATGTAAAATACAGAATTTCTAATTCTACCAAAATCGAAAAAATCTAAATATTTTCTATGCACCCCAGTGTTAAAAAAAAATTGCTCTGAATATAATCCGTCAAAAAAATATACAATGCCCTATTCTACTCTGTTTTGGAGTATATACACCAACTCCATATGCTCTCTCATGTAAAATACAGAAATTCTATATTTAAGCAAATCGAAAAAAATCTAAATATTAACTAGGCACCCCAAAGTTAAAAAAAAAATTAATCTGAATATAATCTGTCATTAAAAATATACAATGCCCCATTCTACTCTGTTTTGTAGTATACGCACCAACTCAATATGCTCTCTCATGTAAAATACCGAAATTAAAAATTTACGTGAATAGAAAAAAATCTAAATATTATCTAGGCACTTTAATGTTAAAAACAAAATAGCTCTGAATATAAGCTGAAAGAATAAATATACAATGCCCTATTCTACACTGTTTTGGGGTATATACAGCAACTCCATATGCTCTCTCATATAAAATAACGAAATTCCAAATTTACACGAATCGAAATAAATCTAAATAATATCTAGGCTCCCCAAAGTTAAAAAAAATGGTTCTAAATATAGTTTGTAAGAAAAAATGTACAATGCCCTATTCTACTTCGTTTTGGAGTATATACACCAACTCAGTATGCTCTCTCATATAAAATACAGAAATTCTAATTTTACCCAAATCAACAGTATCTAAATATTATCTAGGCACCCCAATGCTAAAAATAAAAATTCTCTGAATAAAAGCTGTCAGAAAAAATATACAATGCCGTATTCTACTCTTTTTTGGAGTATATACACCAACTCCATATGCTCTCTCATTTAAAATACAGAAATTCTAATTTTACCCAAATCAAAAAAATCTAAATATTGTCTAGGCACCACAATGTGAAAATGAAAATTGCTCTGAATATAATCTGTCACAAAAAATATACAATGCCTTATTCTACTCTGTTTTGGAGTATATACACCAACTCAGTATGCTCTCTCATTTAAAATACAGAAATTGTATATTTAAGCGAATCGAAACAAATCTAAATATTATCTAGGCACCCGAATGTTAAAAGCAAAATTGCTCTGAATATAATCATTCAGAAAAAATACACAATGGCATTTTCTACTGTGTTTTGTAGTATATACACCAACTCAATATGCTCTCTCATGTAAAATACAGAAATTTTAATTCTACCCAAATCGAAAAAACCTAAATATTATCTAGGCACCCCAGTATTAAAAAAAAAATGCTCTGAATATAATCCGTCAGAAGAAATACACAATGCCCTATTCTACTCTGTTTTGGAGTATATAAACCAACTCCATATGGTCTCTCATGTAAAATACAGAAATTCTAATTTGACTCGAGTCGAAAAATATCTTAATATTATCTAGGCACTGCAATGTTAAAAACAAAATCGCTCTGAATATAATCTGTCAGAAAAAATATACAATGCCCTATTCTACTCTATTTTGGAGTATATACACCCACTCCATAGGCTCTCTCATGAAAAATAAAGAAATTCTATATTTATGCGAATCGAAAAAAATCTAAATATTATCTAGGCACCCCAATGTTAAAAGCAAACTTGCTCTGAATATAATCTGTCAGAAAAAATATACAATGCCCTATTCTATTCTGTTTTGGAGTATATACACCAACTCAGTATGCTCTCTCATGTAAAATACCGAAATTCTCATTTACGTAAATCGAAAAAAATCTAAAAATTATCTAGGCACCCCAATCTAAAAACAAAATTCCTCTGAATATAATCTGTCAGAAAATTATACAATGCCCTATTCTACTCTGTTTTCGAGTATATGCACCAACTCCATATTCTCTCTCATGTAAAATACAGAAATTCTATATTTAAGCGAATCGACAAAAATCTAAATATTATCTAGGCACCTCAATTTTAAAAGCAAAATTTCTCTGAATATAATCTCTCATAAAAAATATACAATGCCCTATTCTACTCTATTTTGGAGTATTTACACCAACTCCATATGCTCTCTCATGTAAAATATAGAAATTCTAATTTTACCCGAATCGAAAAAATCAAAATATTATGTAGGCACCCCAATGTTTAAAACAAAATTGCTCTGAATATAATCTTTCAGAAAAAATATAAAATGCCCTATTCTACTCTGTTTTGGAGAATATACACCAACTCAATATGCTCTCTCATGTAAAATACAGAAATTCCATGTTTAAGGGAATCGAAAAAAATCTAAATATTATCTAGGCACCACAAGGTTAAAAGCAAAATTGCTCTGTATATAATCTGTCAGAAAAAATGTATAATGCCCTTTTCTACTCAGTTTTGTACTATATACACCAAGTCAATATGCTCTCTTATGTAAATTACAGAAATTCTAATTCTACCCTAATAGAAAATATCTAAATATTGCCTATGCACCCCAATGTTATAAACAAAATTGCTCTTAATATAATTTGTCAGATAAAATAATCAATGCCCTATTCTACGCTGATTTGGAGTATATACACCAACTCAGTTTGCTCTGTCATGTAAAATACAAAAATTCTAATTTTACGTGTATCGAATAAAATCTAAATATTATCTATGCACCCCAATGTTAAAAGTAAAATTGCTCTTAATATAATCCGTCATAAAAAATATACAATGCTTTATTCTACTCTGTTTTGGAGTATATACACCAACTCCATATGCTCTCTCATATAAAATACCGAAATTCTAAATTTATGCGAATCCAAAAAATCTAAATAAAATCTAGGCGCCTCAAAGTTCAACGAAAATGGCTCTGAATACAGTCTGTTAAAGAAAAATATACAATGCCTTATTCTAATCTGTTTTGGAGTATATACACCAACTCAGGATGCTCTCTCATGTAAAATAGAGAAATTCTAATTTTACCGGCTTCGAAAAAATCTAAATATTATCTAGGCAACACAATGTTAAAATCAAAATTGCTCTGAATATAATCTGTCAGAAAAAATATACAATGCCCGATTCTACTCTGTTTTGGAGTATATACAACACCTCAATATTCTCTCTCATGTAAAATACAGAAAGTCTATATTTAAGCGAATTGAAAAAAATCTAAATATTATCTCGGCACCCCATGTTAAAAACATAATTGCTCTGAATATAATCTGTCAGAGAAAATATACAATACCCTATTCTACTCTGTTTTGGGGTATATACACCAATTGCATACCGTCTCTCATGTAAAATACAGGAATTCTATATTTAAGCGAATCGAAAAATATCTAAATATTATCTAGGCACTCCAATGTTATAAGCAAAATTTCTCTGAATAAAATCTGTCAGCGAAAAAACAGAATGCCATTTTCTACTCTGTTTTGCATTATATAAACCAACTCAATATGCTCTTTCATGTAAAATACAGAAACTGTAATTTTACCCGAATCGAATAAATCTAAATATTATGCAGGCACGCCAATGTTAAAAACAACATTGCTCAGAATATAATCGGTCAGAAAAAGTATACAATGCCCTATTCTATTCTGTTTTGGTATATATACACAAACTCAGTATGCTCTCTCATGTAAAATACAGAAATTCTAATTTCACGTGAATCGAAAAAATCTAAATATTATAGAGGCACCCCAATGTTAAAAACAATATTGCTCTGAATATAATCCGTCAGAAAAACTATACAATGCCCTATTCTACTCTGTTTTTGAGTATATACACCAACTCCATATGCTCTCCCATGTAAATACAGTAATTCTACATTTAAGCGAATCGAAAAAAATCTAGATATTATTTAGGCACCCCAATGTTTAAAGCAAAATTTCTTTGAATATAATCTGTCAGAAAAAATATACAATGCCCTATTCTAATCTGTTTTGGAGTATATACACCAACTCAGTATGCTCTCTCATGTAAAATACAGAAATTGTATATTTAAGCGAATCGAAACAAATCTAAATATTATCTAGGCACCCGAATGTTAAAAGCAAAATTCCTCTGAATATAATCTGTCAGAAAAAATATACAATGCCCTTTTCTACTCTGTTTTTAGTATATACACAAACTCAATATGCTCTCTCATGTAAAATAGAGAAATTCTAATTTTGGCCGAATCGAAAAAAATCTAAATATTATGTAGGCACCCCAATGTTAAAAACAAAATTGCTCTGAATATAATCTGTCATAAAAAATATACAATGCCCTATTCTGCTCTTTTTTGGAGTATATACAGAAACTCCATATGCTCTCTCATGTAAAATACCGAAATTCTAATTTTACGTGAATCGAAAAAAATCTAAATAATATCTAGGCGCCACAATGTTCCAGTAAAATAGCTCTGAATATAGTCTGTTAGAGAAAATATACAATGCCTTATTCTAGTCTGTTTTGGAGTATATACACCAACTCCATATGCTCTCCGATGTAAAATAAAAAATTCTAATTCTACCCGAATCGAAAAAATATAAATATTTTCTAGGCACCCCAATGTTAAAAAAAAGTTGCTCTGAATATAATCTGTCGGAAAAAAAACACAATGCCCTATTCTACTCTGTTTTGGAGAATATAAACCAACTCCATATGCTCTCTCATGTAAAATACAGAAATTCTATATTTAAGTGAATCGAAACATATCTAAATATTACCTAGGCACCCCAATGTTAAAAGCAAAATTGCTCTGAATATTATCTGTCAGAAAAAATACACAGTGGCATTTTCTACTGTGTTTTGCAGTATATACACCAACTCAATATGCTCCGATATGTAAAATACAGAAATTCAAATTTTATCCGAATCGAAATAATCTAAATATTATGTAGGAACGTCAATGTTAAAACAAAACTGCTCTGAATATAATCTTTCAGAAAAAATATAAAATGCCCTATTCTACTCTGTTTTGGAGTATATAAACCAACTCAGCATGCTCTCTAATGTAAAATACCGAAATTCTAATTTTACCCGAATCGAACAAATCAAAATATTATGTAGGCAACGCAACGTTACAAACAAAATTGCTCTGAATATAATCTGTCAGAAAAAATATTCAATTCCCAATTCTACTCTGTTTTGGAGTTATACACCAACTCAGTATTCTCTCTCATGTAAAATATCGCAATTTTAATTTACGTGAATCGAAAAAAATCTAAATATTATCTAGGCACTTCAATGTTAAAAACAATATTGCTCTGAATATAAGCTGTCAGAAAAAATATACAATGCCCTATTCTACTCTGTTTTGGAGTATATACAGCAACTCCAAATGCTCTCTCATGTAAAATACCGAAATTCCAATTTTACGTGAATCAAAATACATCTAAATAATATCTAGGCGCCCCAAAGTTAAAAGAAAATGTTTCTAAATATAGTCTGTAAGAAAAAATATACAATGCCTTATTCTTCTCTCTTTTGGAGTATATACACCAACTCCATATGCTCTCTCAAGTAAAATACAGAAATTCTATATTTAAGCGAATTGAAAAAATTCTAGATATTATCCTGGCACCCCAATGTGAAAAGCAAAATTGCTCTTAATATAATCTGTCAGATAAAATATACAATGCCCTTTACTTCTCTGTTTTGTAGTATATACACCAACTCAATATGCTCTATCATGTAAAATACAGAAATTTTAATTCTACCCAAATCGAAAAAATCTAAATATTATCTAGGCACCCCAGTGTTAACAAAAATTGCACTGAATATAATCCGTCAGAAAAAATATACAATGCCCTATTGTACTCTGTTTTGGAGTATGTACACCAACTCCATATGCTCTCTCATGTAAAATACAGATATTCTACATTTAAGCGAATCGAAAAAAATGTAGATATTACCTAGGCACCTCAATGTTAAAAGCAAAATTTCTCTGAATGTAATCTGTCAGAAAAAATATACAAAGCTTTATTCTACTTTGTTTTGGAGTATATACACCAACTCCATATGCTCTCATGTAAAATACAGAAATTCTATATTTAAAGAAAACAAAAAATATCTAAATATTATCTATGAACCTCAATGTTAAAAGCAAAATTTCTCTGAATATAATCTGTCAGACAAAATATACAATGCTCTATTCCACTCTGTTGCAAAGTATATACACCAACTTCATATGCTCTCTCATGTAAAATACAGAAACTCTAATTTTACCCGAAACGAAAAAATCTAAATATTATGTAGGCACCTTAATGTTAAAATCAAAATTGCTCTGAATATAATTTGTCAGAAAAAATATACAATGCCCTATTCTACTCTGTTTTTGAGTATGTACACCAACTCAGTATGCTCTCTCATGTAAAATACCGTAATTCAAATTTTACGTGAATCGAAAAAAATCTAAATATTATCTAGGAAGGCCAATGTTAAAGCAAAATTGCTCTGAATATAGTCTGTCAGAAAAAATATACAGTGTCCTTTTCTACTCTGTTTTGGGGTATATACACCAACTTTATAGGCTCTCTCATGTAAAATACAGAAATACTAATTTTACGCGAATAGAGAAAAATCTAAATAATATCTAGGCGCAACAAAATTAAAATAAAATGACTCTTAATATAGTCTGTTAGAGAAAATATACACTGCCTTATTCTACTCTGTTTTAAAGTATATACACCAACTCAGTATGCTCTCTTATGTAAAATACAGAAATTCAAATTTTACACAAATCGAAAAAATCTAAATATAATTTAGTCAACCCAATGTTAAAAACAAAATTTCTCTGAATATAATCTGTCAGAAAAAATATAGAATATTTTATTCTACTCTGTTTTGGAGTATATACAGCGACTCCATATGCTCTCTCACCTAAAATACAGAATTTCTATATTTAAGTGAATCGAAAAATATCTAAATATCACCTACGCACCCCAATGTTAAAAGCAAAATTGCGCTGAATATAATCTGTCAGAAAAAATACACAATGCCATTTTCTACTGTGTTTTGTAGTATATACACAAACTCAATATTCTCTGATATATAAAATACAGAAATTCAAATTTTATCCGAATCGAAATAATCTAAATATTATGTAGGCACGTCAATTTTAAAAACAAAATTGCTATGAATATAATCTTTAAGAAAAAATTTAAATGCCCTATTCTACTCTGTTTTGGAGTATATACACCAACTCAGTATCCTCTATCATGTAAAATACAGAAATTCTAATTTTACCCGAATCGAAAAAATCAAAATATTGTCTAGGCACCGCAATGTTAAAAACAAAATTGCTCTCAATATAATCTGTCAGAAAAAATAGACAATGCGCTATTCTACTCTTTCTTGGAGTATAAACACCAACTCCATATGCTCTCTCATGTAAAACAGAGAAATTCTATATTTAAGCGAATCTAAAAAAATCTAAATATTATCTAGGCACCCCAATGTTAAAAGCAAAATTGCTCTGAATATAATCAGTTAAAAAAATATAGAATCCCCTTTTCTTCTCTGTTTTAAAGTATATACACCAAATCAATATGCACTCTCATGTAATATACCAAAATACTAATGTTGCGTGAATAGAAAAAAATCTAAATTATATCTAGGTACGCCAAAGTTAAGATAAAATGGCTCTGAATATAGTCTGTTAGAGAAAATATACAATGTTTTATTCTACTCTGTTTTGTAGTATATACACCAACACAATAAGCTCTCTCATGTAAAATACCGATTTTCTAATTTTACATGAATTGAAAAAAATCTAAATATTATCTAGGCACCAAAATGTTTAAAGCAAAATTTCTCTGAATATAATCTGTCAGAAACAATATACAATGACTTATTCTACTCTGTTTTGGAGTATATACACCAACTCAGTATGCTCTCTCATGTAAAATACAGAAATTATAATTTTACACGAATCGAAAAAAATCTAAATATTATCTAGGCACCCCAATGTAGAAAACAAAATTTCTCTGAATGTAATCTCTCAGAAAACATATACAATACCCTATTCTACTCTGTTTTGGAGTATATACACCAACTCCATATGCTCTTTCATGTAAAATACAGAAATTCTACATTTAAGTCAATCGAAAAAAATCTAAATATTATCTAGGCACCAAAATGTTAAAAGCAAAATTGCTCTGAATATAAACTGTCAGAAACAATATACAATGATTTATTCTACTCTGTTTTTGAGTATATACACCAACTCAGTATGCTCTCTCATGTAAAATAAAGGAATTCTAATTTTACCCGCATCGAAAAAATCTAAATATTATCTAGGCACCCCAATGTTAAAAGCAAAATTGCTCTGAATATAATCTGTCAGAAAAAATATACAATGCCCTATTCTACTCTGTTTTGGCCTATATACACCAACTCAGTTTGCTCTCTAATGTAAAATTCCGCAATTCTAATTTTACCCGAATCGAAAGAATCAAAATATTATGTAGGCAACCCAATGTTACAAACAAAATTGCTCTGAATATAATCTGTCACAAAAAATATTCAATCCCCTATTCTACTCTGTTTTCGAGTATATACACCAACTCAGAATGCTCTCTAATATAAAATTTCGCAATTCTAATTTTACGTGAATCGAAATAAATCTAAATATTATCTAGGCACCCCAATGCTAAAAACAAAATTGCTCTGAATATATTCTGTCTTAAAAAAATATACAATGTTCTACTCTACTCTGTTTTAAATTATATACACCAACTCCATATGCTCTCTCATGTAAAATACAGAAATTCTATATTTAAGCGAATCGAAAAAATTCTAGATATTATCTAGGCACCCCAATGTTAAAAAATATATAACCCTGAATATAATCTGTCAGAAAAAATATACAATGCCCTTTACTTCTCTGTTTTGTAGTATATACACCAACTCAATATGCTCTCTCATGTAAAATACAGAAATTCCAATTCTACACAAATCGAAAAAATCTAAATATTATCTAGGCACCCCAATGTTAAAAAATATATAACCCTGAATATAATCTGTCAGAAAAAATATACAATGCCCTATTCTACTCTTTTTTGGAGTATATACAACAACTCAGTATGACCTCTCATGTAAAATACCGAAATTCTAATTTTAAGTGAATCGATAAGTTTCTAAATATTATCTAGGCACCGCAATGTAAAAAACAAAACTGCTCTGAACAAAATCTGTCAAAAAAAGGTACAATGCCCTTTCTACTCTGTTTTGTAGTATATACACCAACACAATATGCTCTGTCATGTAAAATACAGAAATTCTAATTCTACCCGAATCAAAAAATCTAAATATTATTTAGTCAACCCAATGTTAAAAACAAAATTGCTCAGAATATAATCTGTCAGAAATAATATACAATGCTTTATTCTACTCTGTTTTTGAGTATATACATTAACTCAATATGCTCTCTCGTGTAAAATACCGAAATTTTAATTTTACTCAAATCCAAAAAAATCTAAATAATATCTAGGCAACCCAATGTTAAAAACACAATTGCGGCTGGGTGCAATGGCTCAAGCCTGTAATCCCAGCACTTTGGGAGGCCGAGGCGGGTGGATCTTGACGTCAGCAGTTCGGGACCATCCTGGTCAACATGGTGAAACCTTGTCTCTACTAAAAATACAAAAAATTAGCTGGGCACGGTGGTGCGTGCCTGTAATCCCAGCTACTCGGGAGGCTGAGGCAAGAGAATTGCCTGAACCCAGGAGGCGGAGGTTGCGGTGAGCCGAGATTGAGTCATTGCACTCCAGCCTGGGTAACAAGAGCGAAACTCCATCTCAAAAAAAACAAAAACAAAAACAAAACAAAACCCAAAAAAACAACAAAATAGCTCTGAGTATAATCTGTCAGAAAAAATATACAATGCCCTATTCTACTTTTTTCTGGAATATATACACCAACTACATATGCTCTCTCATGTAAAATACAGAGATTCTATATTTAAGCAAATTTAAAAAATCTAAATATCATCTAGGCACTCCAATGTTATAAGCAAAATTGCTCTAAATATAATCTGTCAGAGAAAATATAAAATGCCCTTTTCTACTCTCTTTTGTAGTATATACACGAACTGAATATGCTCTCTCATGTAAAATAACGAAATTCTAATTTTACACGAATCGAAATAAATCTAAATAATATCTAGGCACACGAAAGTTAAAAGAAAATGCCTCTGAATATAGTCTGTTAGAAAAAATAAACAATGCCTTATTTTACTCTGTTTTGGAGTATATACACCAACTCAGTATGCTCTCTCATGTAAAATACAGAAATTCTAATTTTACCCGAATGGAAAAAATCTAAATATTATCTAGGCAACCCAATGTTAAAAACAAAATTGCTCTAAATATAATCTGTCAAAAAAAATATACAATGCCTTATTCTACTCTGTTTTCGAGTGTATACACCAACTCAGTATGCTCTCTCATGTAAAATACTGAAATTCTAATTTTACGTGAATCGATAAGAATCTAAATAATATCTAGGCACCCGAATGTTAAAAGCAAAATTGCTCTGAATTTAATCTGTCAGAAATAATATACAATGCCCTTTTCTACTTTCTTTTAAAGTATATACACCAACTCAATATGCTCTCTCATGTAAAATACCGCAATTCTAATTTTACGCGAATCGAAAAAAATCTAAATAATATCTATGCGCTCCAAAGTTAAAAGAAAATGGCTCTGAATACAGTCTGTTAGAAAACATATACAATCCCTTATTCTACTCTGTTTTGAACTATATATACCAACTCAGTATGCTCTCTCATGTAAAATACAGAAATTCTAATTTTACCCGAATTGAAAAAATCTAAATATTATCTAGGCTCTCCAACGTTAAAAAAATATTGCTCTCAATATAATCTATGAGAAAAAATATACAATGCCCTTTTCTACTCTCTTTTGTACTATATAGACCAACGTAATTCGCTCTCTCATGTAAAATAACGAAATTCTTATTTTACACGAATCAAAAAAATTCTAAATAATATCTAGGCGACCCAAAGTTTAAAAAAAATGTCTCTGAATATATTCTGTTAGAAAAAATATACAATGCCTTATTCTACTCTCTTTTGGAGTATATACACCAACTCAGCATGCTCTCTCATGTAAAATACTGAAATTCTAATTTTACGCAAATTGAAAAAAATGTAAATAATATCTTGGAGCCCCAAATTTAAAAGAAAAGGGCTCTGAATATAGTCTGTTAGAAAACATATAAAATGCCTTATTCTACTTTGTATTGGAGTATATACACTGACTCAGTATCCTCTCTCATGTAAAATACAGAAATTCTACTTTTACCCGAATCGAAAAAATCTAAATATTACCTAGGCACCCCAATGTTAAAAACAAAATTGCTCTGAGTATAATCTGTCAGAAATAATATACAATGCCCTATTCTACTCTGTTTTGGAGTATATACACCAACTCAATATGCTCTCTCATGTAAAATTTTGAAATTCTAATTTTACGTGAATCGAAAAAAATCTAAATAATATCTAGGCGCCCCAAAGTTTACAGAAAATGGCTCTTAAAATAGTCTGTTAGAAAAAATATACAATGCCTTATTCTACTCTGTTTTGGAGTTTATACACCAACTCAGTATGCTCTCTCATGTAAAATACAGAAATTGTATATTTAAGCGAATCGAAACAAATCTAAATATTATCTAGTCACCCGAATGTTAAAAGCAAAATTCCTCTGAATATAATCTGTCAGAAAAAATATACAATGCCCTATTCTACTCTTTTTTGGAGTATATACAGAAACTCCATATGCTCTCTCATGTAAAATACCGAAATTCTAATTTTACGCGAATCAAAAAAATCTAAATAATATCTAGGCGCCACAATGTTCCAGAAAAATAGCTCTGAATATAGTCTGTTAGATAAAATATACAATGCCTTATTCTACTCTGTTTTGGAGTATATACACCAACTCCATATGCTCTCCCATGAAAAATACAAAAATTCTAATTCTACCCGAATCGAAAAAATATAAATATTGTCTAGGCACCCCAATATTAAAAACAAAATTGCTCTGAATATAATCTGTCAGAAAAAATACACAATGCTCTATTCTACTCTGTTTTGGGGAATATAAACCAACTCCATATGCTCTCTCATGTAAAATACAGAAATTCTATATTTAAGTGAATCGAAAAAATCTAAATATTACCTAGGCACCCCAATGTTAAAAGCAAAATTGCTCTGAATATAATCTGTCAGAAAAAATACACAATGGCATTTTCTACTGTGTTTTGTAGTATATACACCAACTCAATATGCTCTGGTATGTAAAATACAGAAATTCAAATTTTATCCGAATCGAAATAATCTAAATATTATGTAGGCACGTCAATGTTAAAAACAAAATTGCTCTGAATATAATCTTTCAGAAAAAATATAAAATGCCCTATTCTACTCTGTTTTGGAGTATATACACCAACTCCATATGCTATCACATGTAAAATACAGAAATACAATATTTAAGTGAATCGAAAAATATCTAAATCGTATCTAGGCACCCCAATGTTAAAAACAAACTTGCCAAATGTGAGTGAAGGGGAGAAGAAAAGCAAAGCACACTGCCATGTGTGTAGCTACGCAACTGTCTTGCATGCTATGCTCATGTACCCCAAAACCTAAAATCCCATAAAAAATTAAAAAAAAGAAATCTGGAGACAACAGATGCTGGAGAGTATGTGGAGAAAAAGGAACACTTTTACACTGTTGGTGGGAGTGTAAGTTAGTTCAACCATTGTGGAAGACAGTGTGGCAATTCCTCAAGGCCTTAGAAATAGAAATTCCAGGCCAGGTGCGGTGGCTCAAGCCTGTAATCCCAGCACTTTGGGAGGCCGAGTTGGGTGGATCACAAGGACAACAGATCGAGACCATCTTGATCAATATGGTGAAACCCCGTCTCTACTAAAACTACAAAAAATTAGCTGGGCACGGTGGTGCGTGCCTTTAATCCCAGCTGCTCGGGAGGCTGAGGCAGGAGAATTGCCTGAACCCAAGAGGCGGAGATTGTGGTGAGCCGAGATCTCGCCATTGCACTCCAGCCTGGGTAGCAAGAGCGAAACTCCGTCTCAAAAAGAAAAAAAAAGAAAAAGAAATAGAAATTCCATTCGACCCAGCAATCCCATTACTGGGTATATATCCAAAAGACTATAAATCGTTCTACTATAAGGACACATGTACACGAATGTTCATTGCAGCACTGTTTACAATAGCAAAGACCTGGAATCAACCCAAATGCCCATCGATAATAGAATGGATTGGAAAAATGTGGCACATATACACCATGGAATATTATACAGCAATCAGAAATGATGAGTTTGTGTCGTTTGTAGGGACATGGATGAATCTGGATAACATCATCCTCAGCAAACTGACACAAGAACAGAAAATGAAACACCGCATATTCTCACTCATAGGTGGGTGATGGAAAATGAGAACACATGGACACGGAAAGGGGAGTACTAAACACTGGGGTCTACTGTGGGGAAAAGGGGAGGGCCACTGGGAGGCAGTGGCGTGGAGGGATAGCCTGGGGAGAAATGCCAAATATGGGTGAAGGGGAGAAGAAAAGCAAAGCACACTGCCATCTCTGTACCTACACAACTGTCTTGCATGCTCTGCTCATGTACCCCAAAAATTAAATCCAATAAAAAATTAAAAAATATATATTCAATGCCCTATTCTACTCTGTTTTGGAGTATATACATCAACTCAATATGCTCTCTCATGTAAAATACCGAAATTCTAATTTTACACGAATCGAAAAAAATCTAAATAATAACTAGGCGCTTCAATGTAAAAAGAAAATGGCTCTGAATATACTCTGTTAGGAAAAATACACAATGCCTTATTTTACTCTGTTTTGGAGTATATACACCAACTCAGTATGCTCTCTCATGTAAAATACAGAAATTATAATTTTATGTGAATCGTAAAAAATCTAAATATTATCTAGACACCCCAATGTTAAATACAAAATTGCTCTGAATATAATCTGTCAAAAAAAATATACAATGCCCTATTCTACTCTGTTTTGGAGTATATACACCATCTCCATATGCTCTCTCATGTAAAATTCAGAAATTCTAATTTTACCTGAATCGAAAAAATCTAAGTATTATCTAGGCACCCCAATATTAAATACAAAATTACTCTGAATATAACCTGTCAGAAAAAATATACAATGCTTTTTTCTACTGTGTTTTGGAGTATATACACCAACTCAATATGCTCTCTCATGTAAAATACAGAAATTAGAATTTTACCCGATTTGAAAAAATCTAAATATTATCTAGGCACCCCAATGTTAAAAAAGAAGGCTCTGAATATAATCTGTTAGAAAAAATATACAATGCCCTTTTCTATTCTGTTTTGGAGTATATAAACCAACACGATATGCTCTCTCATGTAAAATAGAGAAATTCTATATTTAAGCGAATCGAATAAAATCTAATTATTATCTATGCACTTCAATGTTAACAGCAAAATTGCTCTGAATATAATCTGTCAGAAAAATATACAGAGCCCTATTCTACTTTCTTTTGGGGTATATATACCAACTTAGTATGCTCTCTCATGTAAAATACCGAAATTTTTATTTTACATGAATGGAAAAAAATCTAAATATTATCTAGGCACCTTAATGTTAAAAGAAAAAGTGCTCTGAATATAGTCTGTCAGAAAAAATATACATTTTTTTTTCTACTTTGTTTTGTATTATATACACCAACTCAATATGCTCTCTCCTGTAAAACACAGAAATTCTAATTTTACGTGAATGGAAAAAAACCTAAAGAATATCTAGGCGCCCCAAAGTTAAAAGAAAATGGCTCTGAATACAGTCTGTAAGAAAAAATATACAATGCCTTATTCTACTCTGTTTTGGAGTATATACACCAACTCAGTATGCTCTCTCATGTAAAATACCGAAATTCTAATTTTACCCGAATCGAAAAAATCTAAATATGATCTAGGCACCCCAATGTTAAAAACAAAATTGCTCTGAATATAAACTGTCAGAAAAAATATACAATGCCCTATTGTACTCTTTTTGGTGTATATAAACTAACTCAGTATGCTCTCTCATGTAAAATAGAGAAATTCTAAATTTACGTGGATCTAAAAAAATCTAAATATTATCTAGGCACCCCAAAGTGAAAAGCAAAATTGCTCTGAATATAATCTGTCAGAAAAAATATACAATGCCCTATTCTACTCTGTTTTGGAGTATATACACCAACTCCATATGCTCTCTCATGTAAAAAACAAAAATTCTATATTTAAGCGAATAGAGAAAAATCTAAATATCATCTAGGCAATCCAATGTTGAAAGCAAAATTTCTCCGAATATAATGTGTCAGAAAAAATATACAATGCCGTTTTCTACTCTGTTTTGGTGTATATAAAACAACTCAATATGCTCTCTCATGTAAAATATAGAAATTCTAATTTTACGCGAATCGAAAAAAATATAAATATCGACGCGCCCCAAAGTTAAAAGAAAATGGCTCTGAATATAGTCTGTTGAAAAAATATACAACACCTTATTCTACTCTGTTTTACAGTATATACACCAACTCAGTATGCTTTCTCATGTAAAATACCGATATTCTAAATTTACACGAATCGAAAAAAATATAAATATTATCTAGGCACCACAATGTGATAAGCAAAATTGCTCTGAATAAAATATGTCAGAAAAAATATAAAATGACCTATTCTATTCTGTTTTGGAGTATATAAACCAAATCCAAATGCTATCTCATGTAAAATACAGAAATTCTATATTAAAGTGAATCGAAAAAAATCTAAATATTATCTAGGCACCCCAATGTTAAAAACAAACTTGCTCTGAATATAATCAGTCAGAAAAAATATACAATGCTTTTTTCTTCTCTGTTTTGGACTATATACACCAACTCCATATGCTCTCTCGTGTAAAATACCGAAATACTATATTAAAGCAAATCGAAGAAAATCTAAATATTATCTACGCACCCCAACGTTAAAAGAAAAAGTGCTGTGAATATATTCGGTCAGAAAAAATATACAACGCCCTTTTCTACTCTTTTTTGTAGTATATACACAAACTCAATATGCTCTCTCATGTAAAATACAGAAATTTTAATTTTACCCGAATCAAAAAAATCTAAATATAATCTAGGCACCCCAATGTTAAAAACAAAATTGCTCTGAATATAATCTGTCAAAAGAAATATACAATTCCCCAATTCCCTTCCGTTTTGGAATATATACACCAACTCAGTATACTCTCTCATGTAAAATACCAAAATTCTAATTGTACGTGAATCGAAAAAAATCTAAATAATATCTAGGCACCCCAAAGTTAAAAGAAAATGGCTCTAAATATAGTCTGTTACATAATATATACAATGCCTTATTTTACTCTGTTTTGGAGTATATACACCAACTCAGTATGCTCTCTCATGTAAAATACAGAAATTATAATTTTATGTTAATCAAAAAAAATCTAAATATTTTCTAGGCACCCCAATGTTAAAAGAAAAATTGCTCTGAATATAATCACTCAGAGAAAATATACAATGCCCTTTTCTACTCTGTTTTGGAGTGTATATACCAACTCAGTATGATCTCTCATTTAAAATACCGAAATTCTAATTTTACGTGAATCGAAAAAATTCTAAATAATATCTAGGCATCCCAGAGTTAAAAGAAAATGGCTCTGAATATCGTGTGTTAGAAAAAATATGCAATGCCTTATTCTACTCTGTTTTGGAATATATACACCAACTCAGTATGCTCTCTCATGTAAAATAGCAAAATTCGAATATTACGTGAATTGAAAAAAATATAAATATTATCTAGGCACCCAATGTTAAAAGCAAAATTGCTCCGAATATAATCTGTCAGAAAAAATATACAATGCCCTATTCTACTCTGTTTTGGAGTATATACACCAACTCAGTATACTCTCTAATGTAAAATACCAAAATTCTAATTTTACGTGAATCCATAAAAATCTAAATATTTTCTAGGCACCCCAATGTTAAAAGAAAAATTGCTCTGAATATAATCAGTCAGAGAAAATATACAATGCCCTTTTCTACTCTGTTTTGGAGTGTATATACCAACTCAGAATGCCCTCTCATTTAAATAACGAAATTCTAATTTTACGTGAATCGAAAAAAATAGAAATAATATCTAGGCATCCCAGAGTTAAAAGAAAATGGCTCTGAATATAGTGTGTTAGAAATAATATGCAATGCCTTATTCTAATCTGTTTTGGAATATATACACCAACTCAGTATGCTCTCTCATGTAAAATAGCAAAATTCGAATATTACGTGAATTGAAAAAAATCTAAATATTATCTAGGCTCCCCAATGTTAAAAGCAAAATTGCTCCGAATATAATCTGTCAGAAAAAATATACAATGCCCTATTCTACTCTGTTTTGGAGTATATACACCAACTCAGTATACTCTCTAATGTAAAATACCAAAATTCTAATTTTACGTGAATCCATTAAAATCTAAATATTCTCTAGGCATCCCAATGTTAAAAGCAAAATTGCTCTCAATATAATCTGTCAGAAAAAATATACAATGTCCTTTTCTACTCTGCTTTCGAGTATATACACCAACTCAGTATGCTCTCTCATGTAAAATACAGAAATTCTAATATTACGTTAATCAAAAAAAATCTAAATATTTTCTAGGCACCCCAATGTTAAAAGAAAAATTGCTCTGAATATAATCAGTCAGAGAAAATATAAAATGCCCTTTTCTACTCTATTTTGGAGTATATATACCAACTCAGTATGCTCTCTCATGTAAAATACCGAAATTCTAATTTAACGTGAATCGAAAAAATTCTAAATAATATCTAGGCATCCCAGTGTTACAAGAAAATGGCTCTGAATATAGTCTGTTAGAAAAAATATGCAATGCCTTATTCTACTCTGTTTTGGAGTATATACACCAACTCAGTATGCTCTCTCATGTAAAATAGCAAAATTCGAATTTTACGTGAATTGGAAAAAATCTAAATATTATCTAGGCACCCCAATGTTAAAAGCAAAATGCCTCTGAATATAATCTGTCAGAAAAAATATACAATTTCCTTTTCTACTCTGTTTTGGAGTATATACACCAACTCAGTTTGCGCTCTCATGTAAAATACAGATATTCTAATATTACCCGAATCGAAAAAATCTAAATATTCTGTAGGCAACCCAATGTTAAAAACTAAACTGCTCTGAATATAATCTGTCAGATAAAATATACAATGCCCGATTCTACTCTATTTTGGAGTATATACACCAACTCCATATGCTCTCTCATGTAAAATGCATAAATTCTAATTTTACTAGAATCGAAAAAATCTAAATATTATCTGGGCACCCCAATGTTAAAAAAAAATGTGCCCTTAATATAATCAGTCAGAAAAAATATACAATGCCCTATTCTACTCTGTTTTGGAGTATATACACAAACTGCATATGCTCTCAGGTAAAATACCGAAATTCTAATTTTACGCGAATCAAAAAAATCTAAATAATGTCTAGGCATCCCACAGTTAAAAGAAAATGGCTCTGAATATACTCTGTTAGAAAAAATATACAATGCCTTATTCTACTCTGTTTTGGAGTATATACACTAACTCAGTATGCTCTCTCATGTAAAATAGCAAAATTCAAATTTTACGCGAATTGAAAAAAATCTAAATATTATCTAGGCACCCCAATGTTAAATACAAAATTTCTCTAAATATAGTCTGTCAGAAAATATATACAATGCTCTTTTCTACTCTTTTTTTGGTATATACACCGACTCCTTATGCTCTCTAATATAAAATATCGAAATTCTATATTTAAGCGAATCGAAATAAATCTAAATATTATCTAGGCACCCGAATGTTAAAAGCAAAATTGCTCCGAATATAATCTGTCAGAAAAAATATACAATGCCCTATTCTACTCTGTTTTTGAGTATATACACCAACTCAGTATACTCTCTCATGTAAAATACCAAAATTCTAATTTTACGTGAATCGATAAAAATCTAAATATTCTCTAGGAACCCCAATGTTAAAAGCAAAATTGCTCTCAATATAGTCTGTCAGAAAAAATATCCAATGCCCTTTTCTACTCTGCTTTGGAGTAAATACACCAACTCAATATGCTCTCTCATTTAAAATACAGAAATTCTTATTATACCCGAATCGAAAAAATTCAAGTATTATCTAGGCACCCCAATGTTAAATACAAAATTGCTCTTAATATAATCTGTCAGAAAAAATATAAAATGCCCTATTCTCCTCTGTTTGGAGTATATACACCAACTCCATATGCTTTCTCATGTAAAGTACAGAAATTCTAATTTTACCCGAATCGAAAAAAACTAAGTATTACCTAGGAACCCCAATTTCAAATACAAAATTGTTTTGAATATAATCTGTCAGAGAAAATATACAATGTTCTATTCTACTCTGTTTTGGGGTATATACCCCAAATCAATATGCTCTCTCATGTAAAATACGGAAATTCTATATTTAAGCGAATCGAAAAAAATCTAAAAATTATCTAGGCACCGCAATGTTAACAACAAAATTGCTCTGAATATAATCTGTCAAAAAAATATGCAATGCCATATTCTACTCTGTTTTGGAGTATAAACACCAACTCAGTATGCTCTCTCATGTAAAATACAGAAATTCTTATTTTACGTGAATGAAAAAAATATAAATATTATCAGGCACCACATTGTTGAAAGCAGAATGCTCTGAATATACTATGTGAGGGAAAATATACAATGCCCTTTTCTACTCTCTTTTGGAGTATATATACCAACTCAGTGTGCTCTCTCATGTAAAATACAGAAATGCTAATTTTATGCCAATCGAAGTAAATCTAAATAATATCTAGGCACCCCAGAGTTAAAAGTAAATGGCTCTGAATACAGTCTGTTAGAAAATATATACAATGCCTTATTCTACTCTGTTTTGGAGTATATACACCATCTCAGTATGCTCTCTCATGTAAAATACCAAAATTCTAACTTTACGTGAATCGAAAAAAACCTAAATATTATCTAGGCACCCCAATGTGAAAAACAAAATTGCTCTGAATATAATCTGTCACAAAAAGTATACAATGCCCTATTCTACTCTGTTTTGGGGTATATACACCGACTTCATATGCTCTCTCATATAAATTACAGAAATTCTATATTTAAGCGAATCGAAATAAATCTAAATATTATCTAGGCACCTTAATGTTAAAAGCAAAATTGCTCTGAATATCATCTGTCATAAAAAATATACAATACCATATTCTACTCTGTTTTGGAGTATATACACCAACTCACTATGCTCTCTCATGTAAAATATCAAAATTCTAAATTTATGTGAATCGAAAAAAATCTAAATATTCTCTAGGCACCCAAGTGTTAAAAGCAAAATTGGTCTGAATATAATCTGTCAGAAAAAATATACAATGCCCTTTTCTACTCTGTTTTAAAGTATATACAACAACTCAGTATGCTCTCTCATGTAAAATACAGAAATTATAATTTTACGCGAATCGAAAAAAATCTAAATAATAACTAGGCGTTTCAAAGTAAAAAGAAAATGGCTCTGAATATAGTATGTTAAAAAAAATACACAATGCCTTATTCTACTCTGTTTTGGAGTATATACACCAACTCAGTATGCTCTCTCATGTAAAATACAGAAATTATAATTTTATGTGAATTGTAAAAAATCTAAATATTATCTAGACACCCCAATGTTAAATACGAAATTGCTCTGAATATAATCTGTCAGAAAAAATATACAATGCCCTATTCTACTCTGTTTTGGAGTATATACACCATCTCCATATGCTCTCTCATGTAAAATTCAGAAATTCTAATTTTACCTGAATCAAAGAAATCTAAGTGTTATCTAGGCACCCAAATGTTAAATAAAAAATTGCTCTGAATATAACCTGTCAGAAAAAATATACAATGCTCTTTTCTACTCTGTTTTAAAGTATATACAACAACTCAATATGCTCTCTCATGTAAAATACAGAAATTCTAATTTTACCCGATTTGAAAAAATCTAAATATTATCTAGGCACCCCAATGTTAAAAAAAATTGCTCTGAATATAAACTGTCAGAAAAAATATACAATGCCCTTTTCCATTCTATTTTGGAGTATATACACCAACTCGATATGCTCTCTAATGTAAAATAGAGAAATTTTATATTTAAGCCAATAAAATAAAATCTAAATATTATCTAGGCACCCCATATTAACAGCAAAATTGCTCTGAATATAATCTGTCAGAAAAAATATACAGAGCCCTATTCTACTTTCTTTTAAAGTATATATACCAACTTAGAATGCTCTCTCATGTAAAATAAAGAAATTCTTATTTTACGTGAATCGAAAAAAATCTACATATTATATAGGCACCCCAATGTTAAAAGAAATAGTGCTCTGAATATAGTCTGTCAGAAAAAATATACAATTTCTTTTCTACTCTGTTTTGTATAATATACAGCAACTCAATATGCTCTCTCATGTAAAACAACAATATTCTAATTTTACGTGAATCGAAAAAAATCTAAATAATATCTAGGCTCCCCAAAGTTAAAAGAAAATAGCTCTGAATATAGTTTGTTAGAGAAAATATACAATGCCTTATTCTACTCAGCTTTGGAGAATATAAACCAACTCAGTATGCTCTCTCATGTAAAATACCGAAATTCTAACTTTACGTGAATCGAAAAAAATCTAAATGTTATCTAGGCATAGAATGTTAAAAGCAAAATTGCTCTGAACATAATCTGCCCGAAAAAATATACAATGTTCTTTTCTACTCGGTTTTGGAGTATATACACCAACTCAATATGCTCTATCATGTAAAATACCGAAATTCTAATTTTACACGAATCGAAAAAAATCATAAAAATATCTCGGCGCCCCAAAGTGAAAAGAAAATGGATCTGAATATATTCTGTTAGAAAAAATATACAATGCCTTACTGTACTCTGTTTTCGAGTATATACACCAGGAAAGTATGCTCTCTCATGTAAAATAGCGAAATTTTAATATTACCAGAATCGAAAAAATCTAAATATTATCTAGGCACCCTAATGTCAAAAAAAAAATTTCTCTGATTATAATCTGTCATAAAAAATATAGAATGCCGTATTCTACTCTGTTTTGAAGTATATACACCACCTACATATGCTCTATCATGTAAAATACAAAAAATCTATATTTAAGCGAATCGAAAAAATCTAAATATTATCTAGGCACCCCAATGTTAAAAGCAATATTGCTCTGAATATAATCTGACAGAAAAAATATAAAATGCCCTTTTCGACTCTCTTTTGTAGTATATACACCACCTCAATATGCTCTCTCACGTAAAATACAAAAATTCGAAATTTACGTGAATCGAAAAAAATCTAAATAATATCTAGGCGACCCAAAGTTAAAACAAAATGGCTCTGAATATAGTCTGTTAAAAAAAATACACAATGCCTGATTCTATTCTGTTTTGGAGTATATACACCAACTCAGTATGCTCTCTCATGTTAAATACCAATTTTATAATTTTACCCGAATCAAAAAAATCTAAATATTATCGAGGCACCCCAATGTTAAAAACAAACTTGCTCTGAATATAATGTGTCAGAGAAAATATACAATGCCCTATTCCACTCTGTTTTGGAGTACATACACCAACTCCATATGCTCTCTCATGTAAAATACAGAAATACTATATTTAAGCGAATCGAAAATATCTAAATATTATATAGGCACCCGAAGGTTAAAAGCAAAATTGCTGTGAATATAATCTGTCATAAATAATATATAATGCCCTATTCTACTCTGTTTTGGAGTATATACACCAACTCAATATGCTCTCTCATGTAAAATACAGAAATTATAATTTTACGTGAATGGAAAAAACCTAAAGAATATCTAGGCGCCCCAAAGTTAAAAGAAAATGGCTCTGAATACAGTCTGTAAGAAAAAATATACAATTCCATATTCTACACTGTTTTGGAGTATATACACCCACTCAGAATGCTCTCTCATGTAAAATACCGAAATTCTAATTTTACCCGAATCAAAAAAATCTAAATATGATCTAGGCAATCCAATGTTAAAAAGAAAATTGCTCTGAATGTAATCTGTCAGAAAAAATATACAATGCCCTATTCTACTCTTTTTTGGTGTATATAAACTAACTCAGTATGCTCTCTCATGTAAAATAGAGAAATTCTAAATTTACGTGGATCTAAAAAAATCTAAATATTATCTAGGCAACCCAAAGTTAAAAGCAAAATTGCTCTGAATATAATCTGTCAGAGAAAATATACAATGCCCTTTTCTACTCTGTTTTGGTGTATATACAACAACTCAGTATGCTCTCTCATGTAAAATACCGAAATTCTAATTTTACGCAAATCGAAAAAAATCTAAATATCTATGCGCCCCAAAGTTAAAGGAAAATGGCTCTGAATATAGTCAGTTAGAAAAAAAATACATCGCCTTATTCTACTCTTTTTTGAAGTACATACACCAACTCAGTGTGCTCTCTCAGGTAAAATACAGAAATTCTACTTCTACCCAAATCGAAAAAATCTAAATATTATCTAGGCACCCCAATGTTAAAAACAAAATTGCTCTGAATATAATCCGTCAGAAAAAATATACAATGCCCTATTCTACTCTGTTTTGGAGTATATACACCAACTCAATATGCTCTCTCATGTAAAATACAGAAATTCTAATTTTACACGAATGAAAAAAATCTAAATAATATCTAGGCACCCCAATGTTAAACTCAAAATTGCTCTGAATATCATCTGTCAGAGAAAATATACAATGCCCTTTTCTATTCTGTTTTGTAGTATAAACACCAACTCAATATGCTCTGCCATGTAAAATACAGAAATTCTAATTCTACCCGAATCGAAATAATCTAAATATTATCTAAGCACCCCAATGTTAAAAGCAAAATTGCTCTGAATATAATCTGTCAGAAAAAATATACAATGCTTTTTTCTACTATGTTTTGTAGTATATACACCAACTCAGTATGCTCTCTCATGTAAAATACTGAAATTCAAATTTTACGTGAATCAGCGAAAATCTAAATATTATCTAGGCATCCCAGTGTTAAAAAACATAATTGCTCTGAATATAATCCGTCAGAAAAAATATACAATGCCCTTTTCTACTCTGTTTTGGAGTATATACACCAACTCCATATGCTCTCTCATGTAAAATACAGGAATTCAAATTTTACGTGAATCGAAAAATATCTAAATAATATCTAGGCGCCCCAAAGTTAAAAAAAATTGGCTCTGAATATAGTCTGTTAGAAAACATATACAATGCCTTATTGTACTCTGTTTTGAAGTATATACAGCAACTCAGGATGCTCTCTCATGTAAAATACAGAAATTCTAACTTTACCTGAATCGAAAAAATCAAAATATTATGTAGGCACGCCAATGTTTAAAACAAAATTGCTCTGAATATAATCTGTCAGAAAAAATATAAAATGCCCTATTCTACTCTGTTTTGGAGAATATACACCAACTCAATATGCTCTCTCATGTAAAATACAGAAATTCCATGTTTAAGCGAATCGAAAAAAATCTAAATATTATCTAGGTACCACAAGGTTAAAAGCAAAATTGCTCTGTATATAATCTGTCACAAAAAATATATAATGCCCTTTTCTACTTAGTTTTGTACTATATACACCAAATCAATATGCTCTCCTATGTAAATTACAGAAATTCTAATTCTACCCTAATAGAAAATATCTAAATATTGCCTATGCACCCCAATGTTATAAACAAAATTGCTCTTAATATAATTTGTCAGATAAAATAAACAATTCCCTATTCTACTCTGATTTGGAGTATATACACCAACTCAGTTTGCTCTGTCATGTAAAATACAAAAATTCTAATTTTACCTGAATCGAATAAAATCTAAATATTATCTATGCACCCCAATGTTAAAAGTAAAATTGCTCTTAATATAATCCATCAGAAAAAATATACAATGCCCGATTCTACTCTGTTTTGGAGTATATACACCAACTCCATATGCTCTCTCATATAAAATACCGAAATTCTAATTTTATGCGAATTCAAAAAAATCTAAATAAAATCTAGGCGCCTCAAAGTTCAACGAAAATGGCTCTGAATATAGTCTGTTAGAAAAAAATATACAATGCCTTATTCTAATCTGTTTTGGAGTATATACACAAACTCAGGATGCTCTCTCATGTGAAATAGAGAAATTCTAATTTTACCGGATTCGAAAAAAATCTAAATATTATCTAGGCAACACAATGTTAAAAACAAAATTGCTCTGAATATAATCTGTCAGAAAAAATATACAAGGCCCGATTCTACTCGGTTTTGGAGTATATACAACACCTCAATATGCTCTCTCATGTAAAATACAGAAATTCTATATTTAAGCGAATTGAAAAAAATCTAAATATTATCTCGGCACCCCATGTTAAAAACATAATTGCTCTGAATATAATCTGTCAGAGAAAATATACAATACCCTATTCTACTCTGTTTTGGGGTATATACACCAATTGCATACCGTCTCTCATGTAAAATACAGGAATTCTATATTTAAGCGAATCGAAAAATATCTAAATATTATCTAGGCACTCCAATGTTAAAAGCAAAATTTCTCTGAATAAAATCTGTCAGCGAAAATACAGAATGCCATTTTCTACTCTGTTTTGCATTATATAAACCAACTCAATATGCTCTTTAATGTAAAATACAGAAACTGTAATTTTACCCGAATCGAAAAAATCTAAATATTATGTAGGCACGCCAATGTTAAAAACAAAATTGCTCTAAATATAATCTGTCAGAAAAAATATACAATGCCCTATTCTACTCTGTTTTGGAATATATACACCAACTCAGTATGCTCTCTCATGTAAAATACAGAAATTGTATATTTAAGCGAATCGAAACAAATCTAAATATTATCTAGGCACCCGAATGTTAAAAGCAAAAATTTTCTGAATATAATCTGTCAGAAAAAATATAAAATGCCATATTCTACTGTTTTTTGGAATATATACAGAAACTCCATATGCTCTCTCATGTAAAATACCGAAATTCTAAATTTACGCAAATCGAAAAAAATCTAAATAATATCTAGGCGCCACACTGTTCCAGAAAAATAGCTCTGAATATAGTCTGTTAGAGCAAATATACAATGCCTTATTCTACTCTGTTTTGGAGTATATACACCAACTCCATATGCTCTCCCATGTAAAATACAAAAATTCTAATTCTACCCGAATCGAAAAAATATAAATATTGTCTAGGCACCCCAATGTTAAAAACAAAATTGTTCTGAATATAATCTGTCAGAAAAAAATACACAATGCCGTATTCTACTCTGTTTTGGAGAATATAAACCAACTCCATATGCTGTCTCATGTAAAATACAGAAATTCTATATTTAAGTGAATCGAAAAATATCTAAATATTACCTAGGCACCCCAATGTTAAAAGCAAAATTGCTCTGAATATAATCTGTCAGAAAAAATACACAATGCCATTTTCTACTGTGTTTTGTAGTATATACACCAACTCAATATGCTCTGATATGTAAAATACAGAAATTCAAATTTTATCCGAATCGAAATAATCTAAATATTATGTAGGCACGTCAATGTTAAAAACAAAATTTCTCTGAATATAATCTTTCAGAAACAATATAAAATGCCCTATTCTACTCTGTTTTGGAGTATATACACCAACTCAGCATGCTCTCAAATGTAAAATACAGAAATTCTAATTTTACCTGAATCGAAAAAATCAAAATATTATGTAGGCAACGCAATGTTACAAACAAAATTGCTCTGAATATAAGCTGTCAGAAAAAATATACAATGCCCTATTCTACTCTGTTTTGGAGTATACACAGCAACTCCAAATGCTCTCTCATGTAAAATACCGAAATTCTAATTTTACGTGAATCGAAATACATCTAAATAATATCTAGGTGCCCCAAAGTTAAAAGAAAATGGTTCTAAATATAGTCTGTAAGAAAAAATATACAATGCCTTATTCTTCTCTGTTTTGGAGTATATAAACCAACTCCATATGCTCTCTCAAGTAAAATACAGAAATTCTATATTTAAGCAAATTGAAAAAATTCTAGATATTATCTAGGCACCCCAATGTGAAAAGCAAAATTGCTCTTAATATAATCTGTCAGATAAAATATACAATGCCCTTTACTTCTCTGTTTTGTAGTATATAAACCAACTCAATATGCTCTATCATGTAAAATACAGAAATTTTAATTCTACCCAAATCGAAAAAATCTAAATATTATCTAGGCACCCCAGTGTTAACAAAAATTGCTCTGAATATAATCCGTCAGAAAAAAATATACAATGCCCTATTCTACTCTGTTTTGGAGTATATACACCAACTCCATATGCTCTCTCATGTAAAATACGGAAATCCTATATTTAAGCGAATCGAAATAAATCCAAATATTACCTAGGCATCCCAATGGTAAAAACAAAATAGCTCTGAATATTATCTGTCAGAGAAAATATACAATGCCCTATTCTACTCGGTTTTGGAGTATGTACACCAACTCCATATGCTCTCTCATGTAAAATACAGAAATTCTAATTTTACGCAAATCGAAATATATCTAAATAATATCCAGGCGCCCCAAAGTTAAAAGACATTGGATCTGAATATAGTCTGTTAGAAAAAATATACAATGCCTTATTCTACTCTGTTTTGGAGTATATATACCAACTCAGTATGCTCTCTTATGTAAAATACAGCAATATTAAATATACGTGAATCAAAAACAATCTAAATATTATCTACGCACCCCAATGTTTAAAACGAAATTGCTCTGAATATAATCTGTCAGAAAAAACATACAATGCCCTATTCTAATCTGTTTTAAAGTTTATAAACCAACTCCATATGCTCTCTCATGTAAAATACAGAAATTCTAATTTTACTGAAATCGGAAAAATCTAAATATAAACTAGGCACCTCAGTGTTAAAAAAATTGTTCTGAATATAATCTCTCAGAGAAAATATACAGTGCCCTATTCTACTCTGTTTTGGAGTATATACACCAACTCCACATCCTCTCTCATGTAAAATACAGAAATTCTATATTTAAGCGAATCGAAAAAAATCTAAATATTAACTAGGCACCCCAAAGTTAAAAAAAAATCAATCTGAATATAATCTGTCATTAAAAATATACAATGCCCCATTCTACTCTGTTTTGTAGTATATGCACCAACTCAATATGCTCTCTCATGTAAAATACCGAAATTAAAAATTTACGTGAATAGAAAAAAATCTAAATATTATCTAGGCAATTTAATGTTAAATACAAAATAGCTCTGAATATAAGCTGTCAGAAAAAATATACAATGGCCTATTCTACTCTGTTTTGGAGTATATACAGCAACTCCATATGCTCTCTCATGTAAAATAACGAAATTCCAAATTTACACGAATTGAAATAAATGTAAATAATATCTAGGCGCCCCAAAGTTAAAAAAAATGGTTCTAAATATAGTTTGTAAGAAAAAATATACAATGCCTTATTCTTCTCTGTTTTGGAGTATATACACCAACTCCATATGGTCTCTCAAGTAAAATACAGAAATACTATATTTAAGCGAATTGAAAAAATTCTAGATATTATCTAGGCACCCCAATGTGAAAAGCAAAATTGCTCTTAATATAATCTGTCAGATAAAATATACAATGCCCTTTACTTCTCTGTTTTGTAGTATATACACCAACTCAATATGCTCTCTCATGTAGAATACAGAATTTCTAATTCTACCAAAATCGAAAAAATCTAAATATCTTCTAGGCACCCCAGTGTTAAAAAAAAATTGCTCTGAATATAATCCATCAAAAAAATATACAATGCCCTATTCTACTCTGTTTTGGAGTATATACACCAACTCCATATGCTCTCTCATGTAAAATACAGAAATTCTATATTTAAGCAAATCCAAAAAAAATCTAAATATTAACTAGGCACCCCAAAGTTGAAAAAAAAATCAATCTGAATATAATCTGTCATTAAAAATATACAATGCCTCATTCTACTCTGTTTTGTAGTATATGCACCAACTCAATATGCTCTCTCATGTAAAATACCGAAATTCAAAATTTACGTGAATAGAAAAAAATCTAAATATAATCTAGGCACTTTAATGTTAAAAACAAAATAGCTCTGAATATAAGCTGTCAGAAAAAATATACAATGCCCTATTCTACTCTGTTTTGGAGTATATACAGCAACTCCATATGCTCTCTCATATAAAATAACGAAATTCCAAATTCACACGAATCGAAATAAATCTAAATAATATCTAGGCTCTTCAAAGTTAAAAAAATGGTTCTAAATATAGTTTGTAAGAAAAAATGTACAATGCCCTATTCTACTTCGTTTTGGAGTATATACACCAACTCAGTATGCTCTCTCATATAAAATACAGAAATTCAAATTTTATTCGAATCAACAATATCTAAATATTATCTAGGCACCCCAATGCTAAAAATAAAAATTCTCTGAATAAAATCTGTCAGAAATAATATAAAATGCCGTATTCTACTCTTTTTTGGAGTATATAAACCAACTCCTTATGCTCTCTCATGTAAAATACAGAAATTCTACTTTTAAGCGAATCGAAAAAAATCTAAATAATATCTAGGCGCCCCAAAGTTAAAAGAAAATGGCTCTGAATATAGTATGTTAGAAAAAATATACAATGCCTTATTCTACTATATTTTGGAGTATATACACCAACTCACTCTGCTCTCTCGTGTAAAATACAGAAACTCTAATTTTACCCGAATCGAAAAAATCTAAATATGATCAAGGCACCCCAATGTTAAAAACAAAATTGCTCTGAATATAAACTCTCAGAAAAAATATACAATGCCTTATTCTACTCTTTTTTTGAGTATACACACCAACTCTACATGCTCTCTCATGAAAAATAGAAAAATTCTATATTTAAGCAAATCAAAAAAAATCTAAATAATATCTAGGCGCCCCAAACTTAAAAGAAAATGGCTCTGAATACAGTATCTTAGAGAAAATAAACAATGCCTTATTCTACTATGTTTTGGAATATATACACTAACTCAGTATGCTCTCTCGTGTAAAATACAGAAATTGTATTTTTACCCGAATCGAAATAATCTAAATATTATCTATGCACCCCAAAGTTAAAAACAAAATTGCTCTGAATATAAATCTGTCAGAAAAAATATACAATGCCCTATTCTACTCTGTTTAGGAGTATATACACCAACTTAATATGCTGTCTCATGTAAAATACAGAAATTCAATCGTTAAGAAAATCGAAAATATCTAAATATTATCTAGGCACCCCAATGTTAAAAACAAAATTGCTCTGAATATAATTTGTAAGAAAAAATATACAATGCCCTTTTCTACTCTGTTTTGAAGTATTTACACCAACTCAGTATGCTCTCTTATGTAAAATACCGAAATTCTAATTTTACGTGAATCGAAAAAAATCTAAATATTACCTTGGCACCCGAATTTTAAAAGCAAAATTACTCTGAATATAATCTGTCAGAAAAAATATACAATGCCCTTTTCTACTCTGTTTTGGAGTATATACACCAACTCCATATGCTCTCTCATGTAAAATAGAGAAATTCGATATTTAAGCATATCGGAAAATATCTAAATATTAGCTAGGTACCCCAATGTTAAAAACAAAATTGCTCTTAATATGCTATGTCAGAAAAAATATACAATGCCCTTTTCTACTCTGCTTTTGCGTATATACACCAAATCAATATGCTCTCTCATGTAAAATACCGAAATTCTAATTTTACACGAATTGAACAAAATCTAAATAATATCTATGCGCCCAAAACTTAAACGAAAATGGGTATGAATATGGTCTGTTAGAGAAAATATACAATACCTTATTCTACTCTGTTTTGGAGTAAATACAACAACTCCGTATGCTCTCTCATGTAAAATACAGGAATTTTATTTTACCAGAATCGAAAAAATCTAAATATTATCTAGGCACCCCAATGTTAAAAACAAATTGCTCTGAATATAATCTGTCAGAAAAAATATACAATGCCCTATTCTACTCTGTTTTGCAGTATATATATCAACTCAATATGCTCTCTTATGTAAAATAACGAAATTCTAATTTTATGTGAATCGAAACAAATCTGAATAATATCAAGGCGCCCCAAGTTAGAAGAAAATGGGTCTGAATATAGACTGTTAGAAAAAATATACAATGCCTTATTCTACTCTGTTTTGGAGTATATACACCAGTTCACTATGCTCTCTCATGTAAAATAGAAAAATTCTATATTTAACCGAATCAAAAAAAATCTAAATATTATCTAGTCACCCTATATGATAAAAGCAAAATTGCTCTGAATATAGTCTGACACTAAAAAATATACAATGCCATTTTCTACTCTGTTTTGTAGTATATATATCAACTCAATATGTTCTCTCATGTAAAATACAGAAATTCTAATTTTACCTGAAGCGAAAAAATCTAAATATAATCTAGGCACCCCTATGTGAAAAACAAAATTGCGTTGAATATAATGTGTTAGAAAAAATATAGAATTCCCTATTCTACTCTATTTTGGAGTATATACACCAACTCCATATGCACTCTCATGTAAAATACAGAAATTCTATATTTAAGCAAATAAAAACAAATCTAAATATAATCTAGGCACCCCAATGTTAAAAGCAAAATTGCTCTGAATATAATCTGTCAGAAAATATATACAATGCCCTATTCTACTCTGTTTTGGAGTATATACACCTACTCCGTATGCTCTCTCATGTAAAATACAAAATTCTGTATTTAAGAGAATGGAAAAAAATCTAAAAATTATCTAGGCACCCCAATGTTAAAAGCAAAATTGCTCTGAATATAATCTGTCATAAAAAATATACAATGTCCATTTCTACTTTGTTTTGGAGTATATACACCAACTCAATATGCTCTCTTATGTAAAATACCGTAATTCTAATTTTATGCGAATTGAAAAAAATCGAAATAATATCTAGGCGCCCAAAAGATAAAGAAAAATTGCTCTGCATATAGTCTGTCAGAAAAAATACACAATGCCTTATTTTACTCAGTTTTGGAGTGTATACACCAAATCAATATGCTCTCTCATGTAAAATACAGAAATTCTAATTTTACCCGAATCGAAAAGATCTAAGTATTATCTAGGCACCCCAACGTTAAAAACAAAATTTCTCTGAATGTAATCTGTCAGAGAAAATATACAATGCCCTTTTCTACTTTGTATTGGTGTATATACACCAACTCAAAATGCTCTGTCATGTAAAACACCGAAATTCTAATTTTATGTGAATCGAAAAAAATCTAAATAATATCTACACGCCCTAAAGTTAAAGGAAAATGGCTCTGAATGTAGTGTGTTAGAAAACATATACAATGCCTTATTCTACTATCTCTTAAAGTATATAAACAAACTCAGTATGCTCTCTCATGTGAAATACCGAAATTCCAATTTTAACAAAATCGAAAAAATCTTAATATGATCTAGGCACCCAAATGTTAAAAAAAAAATTGCTCTGTATATACTCTCTCAGAAAAAATATTCAGTGCCCTATTCTACACATTTTTGGAGTATATACACCAACACCATATGCTCTCTCATGCAAAATACAGAAATTCTAATTTTACCCAAATCGAAAAAATCTAAATATTATCTAGGCACCACAATGTTAAAAACAAAACTGGTCTAAATATAATCTGTCAGATAAAATATACAATGCCCTATTCTACTCTGTTTTGGAGTATATAAACCAACTCCATATGCTCTCTCATGTAAAATACCGAAATTTTATATTTAAGTGAATCGAAAAAATTCTAAATATTATCAAGGCTCCCCAAAGGTAAAAGAAAATATCTCTGAATATACTCTGTTAGAAAAAAAATACAATGTCTTATTCTACTCTGATTTCAAGTATATACATTAACTCTGTATGCTCTCTCATGTAAAATACCGAAATTCTAATTTTATGCAAATCGATAAAAATCTAAATTATATCTAGGCGCCCCAAAGTTAAAAGAAAATGGCTCTGAATACAGTCTGTTAGAAAAAATATACAATGCCTTATTCTACTCTGTTTTGGAGTATATACACCAACTCAAAATGCTGTCTCATGTAAAATACTGAAATTCTAATTTTACGCGAATCGAGAAAAATCTACAGAATATCTAGACGCCCCAAAGATAAAAGAAAATGGCTCTGAATATAGCCTGTTAGAAAAAATATACAATGTCTTATTCTACACTGTTTTGAAGTATATACACCAACTCACTATGCTCTCTCATGTAAAATATCAAATTCTAATTATACCCGAATTGAAAAAATCTAAATATTATCTAGGCACCCCAATGTTAAAAAGAAAATTGCTCTGAATATAATCTGTAAGAAAAAGTATACAATGCCCTTGTCTATTCTGTTTTGGAGTATATACACCAACTCGATATGCTCTCTCATGTAAAATAGAGAAATTCTATATTTAAGCGAATCGAATAAAATCTAAATATTATCTAGGCACCCCAATGTTAAAAGCAGAATGCTCTGAATATAGTCTGTCAGAAAAAATATACAATTTCTCTTCTACTCTGTTTTGTATTATATACACCAACTCAATATGCTCTCTCATGTAAAACAATGATATTCTAATTTTATGTGAATCGAAAAAAATCTAAATAATATCTCGGCTCCTTAAAGTTTAAAGAAAATGGCTCAGAATATAGTTTGTTGGAGAAAATATACAATGCCTTATTCTACTCAGTTTTGGAGTATATAAACCAACTCAGTATGCTCTCTCATGTAAAATACCAAAATTCTAACATTACGTGAATCGAAAAAAATCTAAATATTAACTAGGCATCGAATGTTAAAAGCAAAATTGCTCTGAACATAATCTGACCGAAAAAATATACAATGTTCTTTTCTACTCTGTTTTGGAGTATATACACCAACTCAATATGCTCAGTCATATAAAATACCGAAATTCTAATTTTACGCGAATCGAAAAAAATCATAAAAATATCTTGGTGCCCCAAAGTAAAAGAAAATGAATCTGAATATATTCTGTTAGAAAAAATATACAATGCCTTATTCTACTCTGTTTTGGAGAATATACCCCAGGAAAGTATGCTCTCTCATGTAAAATACCGAAATTCTAATATTACCCGAATCGAAAAAATCTAAATATTTTCTAGGCACCCTAATGTCAAAAACAAAATTTCTCTGAATATAATCTGTCATAAAAAATTTAGAATGCCCTATTCTACACTGTTTTGGAGTATATACACCACCTACATATGCTCTCTCATGTAAAATACAAAAATACAATATTTAAGTGAATTGAAAAAATCTAAATATTATCTAGGCACCCCAATGTTAAAAGCAATATTGCTCTGAATATAATCTGACTGATAAAATATAAAATGCCCTTTTCTACTCTCTTTTGTAGTATATACACCACCTCAATATGCTCTCCCACGTGAAATACAGAAATTCGAAATTTACGTGAATCAAAAAATAATCTAAATAATATCTAGGCGCCCCAAAGTTAAAAGAAAATGGCTCTAAATATAGTCTGTTAAAAAAATACACAATGCCCGATTCTACTCTGTTTTGGAGTATATACACCAACTCAGTATGCTCTCTCATGTAAAATAACAATTTTATAATTTTACCTGAATCGAAAAAATCTAAATATTATTGAGGCACCCCAACGTTAAAAACAAACTTGCTCTGAATATAATCTGTCAGAGAAAATATACAATGCCCTATTCCACTCTGTTTTGGAGTACATACACCAACTCCATATGCTCTCTCATGTAAAATACAGAAATTCTATATTTAAGCGAATCGAAAATATGTAAATATTATTTAGGCACCCGAAGGTTAAAAGCAAAATTGCTCTGAATATAATCTGTGAGAAATAATATATAATGCCCTATTCTACTCTGTTTTGGAGTATATACACCAACTCCATATGCTCTCTCATGTAAAATACCAAAATTCTAAATTTACGTGAATGGAAACAAACCTAAAGAATATCTAGGCGCCCCAAAGTTAAAAGAAAATGGCTCTGAATAGAGTCGGTAAGAAAAAATACACAATGCCTTATTCTACTATGTTTTGGAGTATATATACCAACTCAGTATGCTCTCTCATGTAAAATACCGAAATTCTAATTTTACCAGAATCGAAAAAATCTAAATATAATCTAGGCACCCCAATGTTAAAAACAAAATTACTCTGAATTTAATCTGTCAGAAAAAATATACAATGCCCTATTCTACTCTTTTTGGTGTATATAAACTAACT
Source organism: Callithrix jacchus (assembly GCF_049354715.1). Taxonomy (NCBI): domain Eukaryota; kingdom Metazoa; phylum Chordata; class Mammalia; order Primates; family Cebidae; genus Callithrix; species Callithrix jacchus. Next base: position 294,631 of record NC_133510.1, read on the forward strand.
CAGTATTCTCTCTCATGTAAAATAGAGAAATTCTAAATTTACGTGAATATAAAAAAATCTAAATATTATCTAGGAACCCCAAAGTTAAAAGAAAAATTGCTCTGAATATAATCTGACAGAGAAAATATACAATGCCCTTTTCTACTCTGTTTTGGTGTATATACACCAACTCAATATGCTCTGTAATGTAAAATACCGAATTTCTAAATTTTCGTGAATCGAAAAATTCTAAATAATAGCTAGGCGCCCCAAAGTTAAAAGAAAATGGCTCTGAATATAGTCTGTTAGAAAAAATATACAATGTCTTATTCTACTCTCATTTGGAGTATATAAAGCAACTCAGTATGCTCTCTCATGTAAAATACAGAAATGCTAATTTGACGTGAATCGAAGAAAATCTAAATGTAATCTAGACACCCCTATGTAAAAAGCAAAATTGCTCTGAATATAATCTGTGAGAAAAAATATACAATGCCCTTTTCTACTCTGTTTTGGAGTATATACACCAAGTCAGTTTCTGCTCTCATGTAAAATACAGAAATTCTAATATTACACGAATCGAAAAAATCTAAATATTCTGTAGGCACCCCAATATTAAAAGCAGAATACTCTAAATATACATTTTCAGAAAAAATATACAATGCCCTTTTCTACTGTGTTTTGGAGTATATACAACAACTCAATATGCTCTCTCATGTAAAATACCGAAATTCTAATATTACACGAATCGAAAAAAATATAAATAATATCTAAGCGCCCCAAAGTTAAAAGAAAATGGCTCTGAATATAGTCTGTTACAAAAAATATACAATGCCTAATTCTACTCTGTTTTGCAGTATATACACCAACTCAGTATGCTCTCTCATGTAAAATACAGAAATTCTAATTTTACGTGAATTGAAAAAAAATCTAAATATTATCTAGGCCCCCGAATGTTAAAAGCAAAATTGTTTTGAATATAATCTCTCAGAAAAAATATACAATGCCCTTTTCTATTCTGTTTTAAAGTATATACAACAACTCAATATGCTCTCTCATGTAAAATACCGAAATTCTAATATTACACGAATCGAAAAAAATATAAATAATATCTAAGCGCCCCAAAGTTAAAAGAAAATGGCTCTGAATATAGTCTGTTACAAAAAATATACAATGCCTAATTCTACTCTGTTTTGCAGTATATACACCAACTCAGTATGCTCTCTCATGTAAAATACAGAAATTCTAATTTTACGTGAATTGAAAAAAAATCTAAATATTATCTAGGCCCCCGAATGTTAAAAGCAAAATTGTTTTGAATATAATCTCTCAGAAAAAATATACAATGCCCTTTTCTATTCTGTTTTAAAGTATATACAACAACTCAATATGCTCTCTCATGTAAAATACCGAAATTCAAATTTTACTCGAATCGAAAAAATCTAAATAATATCCAGGCGCCCCAAAGTTAAAACAAAATGGCTCTAAATATAGTCTGTTAGAAAAAATATACAATGCCTTATTCTGCTCTGTTTTGAAGTACATACACCAACTCAGTATGCTCTCTTATGTAAATTCAGAAATTCTAATTTATGTGAATCGAAATAAATCTCCATATTATCTAGGAACCCCAATGTTAAAAACAGAATTGCTCTGAATATAATCTGTCATAAAAAATATACAATGCCCTATTCTACTCTTTTTTGGGGTATATACACCGGCTACATATGCTCTCTAATATAAAATACCGAAATTATATATTTAAGCGAATAGAAATAAATCTAAATATTATCTAGGCACCCCAATGTTAAAAGCAAAATTGCTCCGAATATAATCTGTCAGAAAAAAATATACAATGCCCTATTCTACTCTGTTTTGGAGTATATACAGCAACTCAGTATGCTCTCTCATGTAAAATTCAGAAATTCTAATTTTACGTGAATCGAAAAAAACCTAAATATTATCTGGGCACCCCAGTGTTAAAAGCAAAATTGCTCTGAATATATCTGTCAGAAAAAATATACAACGTCTTTTTTACTCTGTTTTGGGGTATATACACCGACTTCATATGCTCTCTCATATAAAATACCGAAATTCTATATTTAAGCTAATTGAAATAAATCTAAATATAATCTAGGCACCTTAATGTTAAAAGCAAAATTGCTCTGAATATCATCTGTCAGAAAAAATATACAATGCCCAATTCTACTCTATTTTGGAGTATATAAACCAAATCATTCTGCTCTCTCATGTAAAATGCAGAAATTATAATTTTATGTGAATTGTAAAAAATCTAAATATTATCTAGGCACCCCAATGTTAAAAACAAAATTGTTCTAAATATAATCTGTCAAAAAAAATATACAATGCCCTATTCTACTCTGTTTTGGGGTATATACACCAACTCAATATGCTCTCTCATGTAAAATACGGAAATTCTATATTTAAGCGAATCTAAAAAAATCTAAATATTATCTAGGCACCCCAATGTTAACAGCAAAATTGCTCTGAATATAATCTGTCAGAAAAAAATATGCAATGCCACATTCTACTTTGTTTTAAAGTATATACACCAACTCAGTATGCTTTCTCATGTAAAGTACAGAAATTCTTATTTTACGTGAATTGAAAAAAATGTAAATATTATCAGGCACCCCATTGTTGAAAGCAGAATGCTCTGAATATAATCTGTCAGAGAAAATATACAATGCCTTTTTCTACTCTCTTTTGAAGTATATATACCAACTCAGTGTGCTCTCTCATTTAAAATACAGAAATGCTAATTTTATGCCAATCGAAAAAAATCTAAATAATATCTAGGAACCCCAGAGTTAAAAAAAATGGCTCTGAATATAGTCTGTTAGAAAATATATACAATGCCTTATTATACTCTGTTTTGGAGAATATAAACCAACTCAGTATGCTCTCTCATGTAAAATACCGAAATTCTTAATTTACGTGAATCGAAAAAAATCTAAATATCATCTAGGCACCACAATGTTAAAAGCAAAATTGCTGTGAATATAATCTGTCATAAAAAATATACAATGCCCTATTCTACTCTGTTTTGGGGTATATACACCGACTTCATATGCTCTCTCATATAAAATACAAAAATTATATATTTAAGTGAATCGAAATAAATCTAAATATTATCTAGGCACCTTAATGTTAAAAGCAAAATTGCTCTGAATATCATCTGTCAGAAAAAATATACAATGCCCTATTCTACTCTGTTTTGGAGTATATACACCATCTCCATATGCTCTCTCAGGTAAAATTCAGAAATTCTAATTTTACCTGAATCGAAAAAATCGAAGTATTATCTAGGCACCCCAACGTTAAAAAAAATTGCTCTGAATATAATCTGTTAGAAAAAGTATACAATGCCCTTGTCTATTCTGTTTTGGAGTATATACACCAACTCGATATGCTCTCTCATGTAAAATAGAGAAATTCTATATTTAAGCGAATTGAAAAAAATCTAAATATTATCTAGGCACCCGAATGTTAAAAGCAAAATTGCTCTGAATATAATCTTTCAGAAAAAATATACAATGCCCTATTCTAATCTGTTTTAAAGTATATAAAACAACTCAATATGCTCTATCATGAAAAATACCGAAATTCAAATTTTCCTCGAATCGAAAAAAATCTAAATAATATCCAGCGTCCCAAAGTTAAAACAAAATGGCTGTAATTGTAGTCTGTTAGAAAAAATACACAATGTCTTATTCTACTCTGTTTTAAAGTATATACACCAACTCAGTATGCTCTCTCATGTAAAATTCAGAAATTCTAATTTTACGTGAATCAAAAAAAACCTAAATATTATCTAGGCACCCCAATGTGAAAAACAAAATTGCTTTGAATATAATCTGTCATAAAAAATATACAATGCCCTATTCTACTCTGTTTTGGGGTATATACACCGACTTCATATGCTCTCTCATATAAAATACCGAAATTCTATATTTAAGTGAAACGGAATAAATCTAAATATTATCTAGGCACCGCAATGTTAAATACAAAATTGCTCTTAATACAATCTGTCAGAAAAAATATACAATGCCCTATTCTAATCTGTTTGGAGTATATACACCAACTCCATATGCTCTCTCATATAAAGTACAGAAATTCTAATTTTACCCGAATCGAAAAAATCTAGGTATTATCTAGGATCCCCAATGTTAAGTACAAAATTGCTCTGAATATCATCTGTCAGAAAATATATACAATGCCCTATTCTACTTTGTTTTTGGGTATATACACCAACTCAATATGCTCTCTCATGTAAAATACAGAAATTCTATATTTAAGCGAATCGAAAAAAATCTAAATATTATCTAGGCACCCCAATGTTAACAGCAAAATTGCTCTGAATATAACATGTCAGAAAAAATATGCAATGCCATATTCTACTCTGTTTTGGAGTATATACACCAACTCAGTATGCTCCCTCATGTAAAATATAGAAATTCTTATTTTACGGGAATTGATAAAAATGTAAATATTATCTAGGCACCCCATTTTTGAAAGCAGAATGCTCTGAATATAATCTGTCACAGAAAATATACAATTCCCTTTTCTACTCTGTTTTTGAGTATATACACCAACTCAGTATGCTCTCTCATGTATAATACCGAAATTCTAATTTTACACGAATCCAAAAAATTCTAAATAATAACTAGGCGCTTCAATGTAAAAAGAAAATGGCTCTGAATATAGTCTGTTTGGAAAAATACACAATGCCTTATTCTACTCTGTTTTGGAGTATATACACCAATTCAATATGCTCTCTCATGTAAAATACAGAAATTATAATTTTATGTGAATCGTAAAAAATCTAAATATTATCTAGGCAACCCAATGTTAAAAACAAAATTGTTCTGAATATAATCTGTCAAAAAAATATATACAATGCCCTATTCTCTGTTTTGGAGTATATGCACCAACTCAATATGTTCTCTCATGTAAAATACAGAAATTCTAATTATACCCGAATCCAAAAAATCTAAGTACTATCTAGGCACCCCAATGTTAAATACAAAATTGTTCTGAATATATTCTGTCAGAAAAAATATACAATGCCCTATTCTACTCTGTTTTGGAGTATATACAAAAACTCAATATGCTCTCTCATGGAAAATACAGAAATTGTAATTTTAATCGAGTTGAAAAAATCGAAATATTAGCTAGGCACCCTAATGTTAAAAAAAATTGCCCTGAATATAATCTGTCAGAAAAAATATACAATGCCATTTTCTATTCTGTTTTGGAGTATATACACAAACTCCATATGCTCTCTCATGTAAAATACAAAAATTGTATATTTAAGAGAATCGAAAAAATCTAAATATTATCTAGGCACCCCAATGTTAACAGCAAAATTTCTCTGAATATAATCTGTCAGAAAAAATATACAATGCCCTATTCTACTCTGTTTCGGAGTATATACACCAACTCCATATGCTCTCTCATGTAAAATACCGAAATTCTATATTTAAGCGAATCGAAATAAATCTAAATATTATCTAGGCACCACAATGTTAAAAACAAAATTGCTCCGAATATAATCTGTCAGAAAAAATATACGATGCCCTATTCTACTTTGTTTTGGAGTATATACACCAACTCATTATGCTCTCTCATGTAAAATACCAAAATTCTAAATTTACGTGAATCGAAAAAAATCTAAATATGCTCTAGGCACCCCAGTGTTAAAATCGAAATTGCTCTGAATATAATCTGTAATAAAAAATATACAGTGCCCTTTTCTACTCTGTTTTTGTGTATATACACCAACTCAGTATGCTCTCTCATGCAAAATACCGAAATTCTAATATTACACGAATTAAAAAAAATATAAATAATAACTAGGCACTTCAATGTAAAAGGAAAATGTCTCTGAATATAGTCTGTTAGAAATAATCCACAATGCATTATTCTACTTTATTTTGGACTATATACACCAACTCAGTATTCTCTCTCATGTAAAATACAGAAATTATAATTTTATGTGAATCGTAAAAAATCTAAATATTATCTCCGCAACCCAATGTTAAAAACAAAAGTGTTGTGAATATAATCTGTCAAAAAAATATACAATGCCCTATTCTCACTCATAGGTGGGTGATGAAAAATGAGAACACATGGACACAGAAAGTGGAGTACTAAACACTGGGGTCTATTTGGGGGAACAGGGGAGGGCTAGTGGGAGGGGGAGGTCGGGAGGGATAGCCTGGGGAGAAATGCCAAATGTGGGTGAAGGGGAGAAGAAAAGCAAAGCACACTGCCATGTGTGTACCTACGCAACTGTCTTGCATGCTATGCTCATGTACCCCAAAACCTAAAATCCAATAAAAATGTTAAAAAAAAAAATCTGGAGACAACAGATGCTGGAGAGGATGTGGAGAAAAAGAAACACTTTTACACTGTGGGTGGGAGTGTAAATTAGTTCAACCATTGTGGAAGACAGTGTGGCAATTCCTCAAGGCCTTAGAAATAGAAATTCCAGGCCAGGCGCGGTGGCTCAAGCCTGTAATCCCAGCACTTTGGGAGGCCGAGGCGGGTGGATTACGAGGTCAACAGATCGAGACCATCTTGGTCAACATGGTGAAACCCCGTCTCTACTAAAATTAAAAAAAATTAGCTGGGCAGGTTGGTGCGTGCCTGTAATCCCAGCTACTCGGGAGGCTGAGGCAGGAGAATTGCCTGAACCCAGGAGGCGGAGATTGCGGTGAGCCGAGATCGGGCCATTGCACTCCAGCCTGGGTAGCAAGAGCGAAACTCCGTCTCAAAAAGAAAAAAAAAAAAAAAAGAAATAGAAATTCCATTCGACCCAGCAATCCCATTACTGGGTATATATCCAAAATACTATAAATCGTTCTACTATAAGGACACATGTACACGAATGTTCATTGCAGTACTGTTTACAATAGCAAAGACCTGGAATCAACCCAAATGCCCATCGATAATAGAATGGATTGGAAAAATGTGGCACATATACACCATGGAATATTATGCAGCAATCAGAAATGATGAGTTTGTGTCGTTTGTAGGGACATGGATGAATCTGGAGAACATCATCCTTAGCAAACCGACACAAGAACAGAAAATGAAACACCGCATATTCTCACTCATAGGTGGGTGATGGAAAATGAAAACCCATGGACACGGAAAGGGGAGTACTAAACACTGGGGTCTACTGGGGGGAAAAGGGGAGGGCCGGTGGAAGAGGGAGGCAAGGAGGGATAGCCTGAGGAGAAAAGCCAAATGTGGGTGAAGGGGAGAAGAAAAGCAAAGCACACTGCCATCTGTGTACCTACACAACTGCCTTGCATGCTCTGCTCATGTACCCCAAAACTTAAATCCAATAAAAATTTAAAAAAATATATATACAATGCCCTATTCTACTCTGTTTTGGAGTATATACACCAATTCCATATGTTCTCCCATGTAAAATACAAAAATTCTATATTTAAGCGAATCCACAAAAATCTAAATATTATCTAGGCACCCCAATGTTAAAAACAATATTGCTCTGAATATAATCTGTCAGAAAAAATATACAATGCCCTATTCTAATTTGTCTTAAAATATATACACCAACTCCATATGCTCTCTCATGTAAAATACAGAAATTCTATATTTATGCGAATCGAAATAAATCCAAATATTATCTAGGCACCCCAATGTTATAAACAAAATTGCACTGAATATAATCTGTCAGAAAAAATATACAATGCCCATTTCTACTCTCTTTGGGAGTATGTACACCAACTCAGTATGCTCTCTCATTTAAAATACCGAAATTCTTATTTTACGTGAATCGAAAAAAATCTAAATACTACCTAGGCACCCCAATGTTAAAAGCAAAAGTGCTCTGAATATAGTCTGTCAGAAAAAATATACAATTTCTTTTCTACTCTGTTTTGTATTATATAAACCAACTCAATATTCTATATCTTGTAAAACAATGAAATTCTAATTTTACGTGAATCGAAAAAAATCTAAATAATATCTAGGCTCTTCAAAGTTAAAAGAAAATGGCTCTGAATATAGTTTGTTAGAAAAAATATACAATGCCTTATTCTACTCAGTTTTGGAGTATATAAACCAACTCAGTATGCTCTCTCATGTAAAATACCGAAATTCTAACTTTACGTGAATCGAAACAAATCTAAATATTGTCTAGGCATAGAATGTTAAAAGCAAAATTGCTCTGAACATAATCTGTCCGAAAAAATATACAATGTTCTTTTCTACTGTGTTTTGGCCTATATACACCAACTCAATATGCTCTGTCATGTAAAATACCGAAATTCTAATTTTACACGAATCGAAAAAAATCATACTAATATCTAGGCGCCCCAAACTGAAAATAAAATGGATCTGAATATATTCTGTTAGAAAAAATATACAATGCCTTATTCTACTCTGTTTTGGGGTATATACACCAGGAAAGTGTGCTCTCTCATGTAAAATACCGAAATTCTAATATTACCCGAATCGAAAAAATCTAAATATTATTTAGGCACCCTAATGTCAAAAACAAAATATCTCTGAATATAATCTGTCATAAAAAATATAGAATGCCCTATTCTACTCTGTTTTGGAGTATATACACCACCTACATATGGTCTCTCACGTAAAATACAAAAATTCTATATTTAAGTGAATCGAAAAAATCTAAATATTATCTAGGCACCCCAAGGTTAAACACAAAATTGCTCGGAATGTAATCTGTCAGAAAAAATATACAATGCCTTTTTGTACTCTGTTTTGGAGTACATACACCAACTCAGTATGCTCTCTCATGTAAAATACAGAAATTCTAATTTTACCTGAATCGAAAAAATCTAAATATTATCTAGGCACCCCAATGTTAAAAACAAAATGGCTCTGAATATAATCTGCCAGAAAAAAATATATAATGCCCTATTCTACTCTGTTTTCAAGTATATACACCAACTCAATATGCTGGCTCATGTAAATTACAGAAATTATAATTTTAGCTGAATCGAAATAATCTAAATATAATCTCGGCACCCCAATGTTAAGAACAAAATTGCTCTGAATATAAACTGTAAAATAAAATATAAAATGCCCTATTCTACTCTGTTTTGGAGTCTGTACACCAACTCAGTATGCTCTGTCATGTTAAATACCGAAATTCTAATTTTACGTGAATCGAAAAAAATATAAATATTATCTAGGCACTTCAACGATGAAAAAAATTTCTCTGAATATAATCTGTCAAAAAAAATATACAATGCCCTATTCTACTCTGTTTTGGAGTATATACAGCAACTCTATATGCTCTCTCATGTAAAATACAGATATTCTAATTTTACGTGGATCGAAAAAAATCTAAATAATATCTAGGCGCCCCGATGTTCAAAGAAAATGGCCCTGAATATAGTCTGTTAGAAAAAATATACAAAGCCTTATTCTACTCTGTTTTGGAGTATATACAAAAACTCAGTATGCTCTATCATGTAAAATATAGAAATTCTATATTTAGGCGAATCGAAAAAAATCTAAATATTATCTAGGCACCCCAATGTTAAAAGAAAAATTGCTCCGAATATAATCTGTCAGAAAAAATATACAATGCCCTATTCTACTCTGATTTGGAGTATATACACCAACTCAGTATGCTTTCTCATGTAAAATACCGAAATTCTAATTTTAAGCGAATCAAAAAAAATCTAATTAATATATAGGTGCCCCAAAGTTAAAAGAAAATGGCTCTGAATATACTCTGTTAGAAAAAATATACAATGCCTTATTCTACCCTGTTTGGGAGTATATACACCAACTCAGTATGCTCTCTCATGTAAAATACAGAAATTCTATATTTAAGCGAATCGAAAAAAATCTAAATATTATCTAGGCACCACAATGTTAAAAGCAAAATTGGTCTCAATATAATGTGTCAGAAAAAATATACAATGCCATTTTCTACTCTGTTTTGGAGTATATACACCAACTCCATAAGCTCTCTCATATGAAATACGGAAAGTCTATATTTAGGCGAATCGAAAAAAATCTAAATATTATCCAGGCATGCCAATGTTAATGCAAAATTTCTCTGAATAAAATCTGACAGAAAAAATATATAATGCCCTTTTCTACTCTGTTTTGTAGTACATAAACCAACTCCATATTCTCTCTCATGTAAAAAAGAGAAATTATAATTTTACGCTAATGGAAAAAAATCTAAATAATATCTAGGCGCCCCAAAATTAAAAGAAAATGTCTCTCAATGTAGTGTGTTAGAAAAAATATACAATGCCTTATTTTACTTTGTTTTGGAGTATATACACCAACTATGTATACTTTCACATGTAGAATACCGAAATTCAAATTTTACATGAATTGAAAACTTCTAAATATTATTTAGGCACCCGAATGGCAAAATCAAAATTGCGCTGAATATAATCTGTCAGAAAAAATATACACTGCCCTTTGCTACTAATTTTGGAGTATATACACCAACTCAATAAGCTCTCTCATGTCAAATACCGAAATTCTAATGTTACCCGAATCTAAAAAAATCTAAATAATATGTAGGCGACCCAAAGTTAAAAGAAAGTGGCTCTGAATATAGTCTGTCAGAAAAAACATACACTGCCTTATTCTACCCTGTTTTGGAGAATATACACCAACTCAGTATGCTCTCTCATTTAAATACCGAAATTCTAATTTTACGTGAATCGAATAAAATGCAAATATTATCTATGCACCCCAATGTTAAAAACATAATTGCTCTTAATGTAATCTGTCATAAAAAATATACAATGCCCCATTCTACTCTATTTTAAAGTATATACACCAAATCCATATGCTCTCTCATGTAAAATACAGAAATTCTATATTTAAGTGAATCGAAATAAATCTAAATATTAGCTAGGGACCACAATCTTAAAAGTAAAATTACACTGACTATAAAGTCAGAAAAAATATACAATGCGATTTTCTACTCTGTTTTGGAGTATATACACCAACTCAATATGCTCTATCATGTAAAATACAGAAATTCTAATTTTAGCCGAGTCGAAAAATCTAAATATTATTTAGGCACCCGAATGTTAAAAACAAAATTGCTTTGAATATTATCTATCAGAAAAAATACACAATGCCCTATTCTACTTTGTTTTGGAGTATATAAACCATCGAAGTATGCTCTCTTATGTAAAACACCGAAATTCTAAATTTACGTGAATCGAAAATAATCTAAATATTATCTAGGCACCCCAATGTTACAAAAAAAATTGCTCTAAATATAATCTGTCGGAAAAAAAATACAATGCCATATTCTACTCACTTTTGGAGCATATACACGAACTCAGTATGCACTCTCATGTAAAATACCGAAATTCTAATTTTACGCGAATTGATAAAAATCTAAATAATATCTAGGTGCCCCAAAGTTAAAAGAAAATGGCTCTGAATATAGAGTGTTAGAAATAATAAACAATGCTTTATTCCACTCTTTTTTGGAGTATATACATCAACTAATTTTGCTCTCTCATGTAAAATACAGAAATTCGAATTTTACCCGAATAAAAAAAAATATAAATATTATCTAGGCTCCCCAATGTTAAAAACAATATTGCTCTGAATATAGTCTGTCAGAAAAAATATACAATGCCCTATGCTACTCTGTTTTGGAGTATATACACCATCTCCATATGATCTCTCCTGTAAAATAAAGAAATTCTGTATTTAAGCGAATCGAATAAAATCTAAATATTATCTAGGCACTTCAATGGTAAAAGCAAAATTGCTCTGATTATAATCTGTCAGAAAAATATACAATGCCCTTTTCTACTCTGTTTTGGAGTATATATATCAACTCAGTATGCTCTCTAATGTAAAATACAGAAATACTCATTTTACGTGAATTGAAAAAAATCTAAATATTATCTAGGCTGCACAATGTTAAAAGCAAAATTGCTCTTAATATAATCTTTTAGAAAAAATATACAATGCCCTTTTCTACTCTCTTTTGTAATATATACAGAAACTCAATATGCTCTCTCACGTAAAATAACAAAATTCTAATTTTACACAAATCGAAAAAAATCTAAATGATGTCTAGGCGCCCCGAAGTTAAAAGAAAATAGCTCTGAATATAGTCTGTTAGAAAAAATATACAAAGCCTTATTCTACCCTTTTTTGGATTATATACACCAACTCAGTATGCTCTCTAATGTAAAATACAGAAATTCTATATTTAAGCGAATCAAAAATATCGAAATATTATCTAGGCACCCCAATGTTAAACGCAAAATTGCTCTGAATATTATCTGTCAGAAAATATATACAATGCTCTTTTCTACTCTGTTATGTAGTGTATGCACAAACTCAACATGCTCTCTCATGTAAAAAACCGAAATTCAAATTTTACGCTAATCAAAACAAATCTAAATAATATCAAGGTGCACCAAAGTTAAAAGAAAATGGCTCTGAATATAGTCCCTTCGAAAAATCAGAAAAAATATACAATGCCCTATTCTAACCTGATTTAAACTACATACACCATCTTTATATGCCCCCTCATGTAAAATACAGAAATTCTATATATAAGCGAATCGAAAAATATCTAAATAGTATCTAGGCACCCCAATGTTAAAAGAAAAATTGCTCTGAATACAATCTATTCAGATAAAATATACAATGCCCTTTTCTACTCTATTTTGGAGTATATACACCAACACAATATGCTCTCTCATGTAAAATACAAAAATTCTAATTTTATGCGAATCGAAAAAAATCTAAATAATATCTAGGCGCTCCAAACTTAAAAGAAAATGGCTCTGAATACAGTCTGTTAAAAATAATGTACAACGCCTTATTCTACTCTGTTTTGGAGTATATACACCAACTCAGTATACTCTCTCATGTAAAATGCAGAAATTCTATATTTAAGGGATTCTAAAAAAATCTAAATATTACCTACACACCCCAATGTGGAAAGCAAAATTGCTCTGAAAATAACCTCTCAAAAAATATACAATGCCTTTTTCTACTCTGTTTTGTAGTATATACACCAAGTCCATATGCTCTCTCATGTAAAATACCGAAATTGTAATTTTACGCATATCGAAAATAATCTAAATAATATCTAGGCGCCCCAAAGTTAAAAGAAAATGGCTCTGAATATAGTCTGTTAGAAAAAATATACAATGCCTAATTCTACTCTGTTTTGGAGTATATAAACCAATTCAGTATGCTCTCTCATGTAAAATACCGAAATTCTAATTTTACGCGAATCAAAAAAATTCTAAATAATATCTAGGCGCACCAAAGGTAAAAGAAAATGGCTCTGAATATAGTCTGTTAGAAAAATTGTACAATGCCTTATTCTACTGTTTTGGAGTATATACACAAACTCTGTATGCTCTCTCATGTAAAAAACTGAAATTCTAATTTTACCCGAATCAAAAAAATCTAAATATTATCTAGGCACCCTAATGTTAAAAACAAAATGGCTCTGAATATAATATGTCAGAAAGAATATACAATGCCCTATTCTACTCTGTATTAGAGTATATACACCAACTCCATATGCTCTCTCATGTAAAATACAAAAATTCTATATTTAAGCGAATCGAGAAAAATCTAAATATTATCTAGGCACCTTAATGTTAAAAGCAAAATTGCTCTGAATATCATCTGTCAGAAAAACTATACAATGCCCTATTCTACTCTGTTTTCGAGTATATACACCAACTCTGTATGCTCTCTCATGTAAAATACCAAAATTCTAAATTTACGTGAATCGAAAAAAATCCAAATATTCTCTAGGCACCCCAGTCTTAAAAGCAAAATTGCTCTGAATATCATCTGTCAGAAAAAATATACAATGCCCTTTTCTACTCTGTTATTGTGTATATACACCAACTCAGTATGCTCTCTCATGTAAAATACCGAAATTCTAATTTTACGCGAATCGAAAAAAATCTAAATAATAATTAGGCGCCTCAATGTAAAAAGAAAATGGCTCTGAATATAGTCTGTTTGGAAAAATACACAATGCCTTATTCTACTCTGTTTTGGAGTATATACACCAACTCACTATACTCTCTCATGTAATATACAGAAATTATAATTTTATGTGAATCGTAAAAAATCTAAATATTATCTAGGCAACCCAATTGTTAAAAACAAAATTGTTCTGAATATAATCTGTCAAAAAAATATACAATGCCCTATTCTACTTTGTTTTGGAGTATATACACCAACTCAATATGCTCTCTCATGTAAAATACCAAAATTCTAATTTTACCAGAATCCAAAAAATCTAAGTATTATCTAGGCACCCCAATGTTCAATACAAAATTTCTCTGAATATATTCTGTCAGAAAAAATATAAAACGCCCTATTCTACTCTGTTTTGAAGTATATAAACCATCTCCATATGCTCTCTCATGGAAAATACAGAAATTCTAATTTTACCTGAATCGAAAGAATCTAAGTATGATCTAGGCACCCCAATGTTAAATACAAAATTGCTCTTAATATATTGTGTCAGAAAAATATACAACGCCCTAATCTACTCTGTTTTGGTGTATACACAACAACTCAATATGCTCTGTCACGTAAAATACCGAAATTCTAATTTTACGCAAATCGAAAAAAATCTAAATATCTACGCGCCCCAAAGTTAAAGGAAAATGGTTCTGAATATAGTCTGTTGAAAAAATATAAAATACCTTATTCTACTCTGTTTTACAGTATATAGACCAACTCAGTATGCTCCCTCATGTAAAATACCGATATTCTAAATGTACATGAATCGAAAAAAATGTAAAAAACATCTAAGCGCCCCAAAGTTAAAACAAAATGGCTCTAAATATAGTCTGTCAGAAAAAATATACAATGCCTTATTCTACTTTTTTGAAGTATATACACCAACTCAGTATGCTCACTCATGTAAATTCAGAAATTCTAATTTATGTGAATCGAAATAAATCTAAATATTATCTAGGCACCCCAATGTTAAAAACAAAATTGCTCTGAATATAATCTTTCAGAATAAATATACAATGCCCTATTCTACTCTTTTTTGGGGTATATACACCCACTCCATATGCTCTCTAATATAAAATACCGAAATTCTATATTTCAGTGAATCGAAATAAATCTAAATATTATCTAGGCACCCCAATGTTAAAAGCAAAATTTCTCCGAATATAATCTGTGAGAAAAAATATACAATGCCCTATTCTACTCTGTTTTGGAGTATATACAGCAACTCAGTATACTCTCTCATGTAAAATAACAAAATTCTAATTTTACGTGAATCGATAAAAATCTAAATATTCTCTAGGCACCCTAGTGTTAAAAGCAAAATTGCTCTGAATATAATGTGTCAGAAAAAATATACAACGTCCTTTTTTACTCTGTTTTGGGGTATATACACCGACTTCATATGCTCTCTCATATAAAATACCGAAATTATATATTTAAGCAAATCAAAATAAATCTAAATATGATCTAGGCACCTTAATGTTAAAAGCAAAATTGCTCTGAATATAATCTGTCAGAAAAAATATACAATGTCCTATTCTACTCTATTTTGGAGTATATACACCAACTCAGTATGCTCTCTCATGTAAAATTCTGAAATTCCAATTTTACGCGAATCGAAAAAAATCTAAATAATAACTAGGAGCTTCAATGTAATAAGAAAATGGCTCTGAACATAGTCTGTTAGGAAAAATACACAATGCCTTATTCTACTCTGTTTTGGAGTATATAAACCAACTCACTCTGCTCTCTAATGTAAAATGCAGAAATTATAATTTTATGTGAATTGTAAAAAATCTAAATATTATCTAGGCACCCCAACGTTAAAAACAAAATTGTTCTGAATATAATCTGTCAAAAGAAATATACAATGCCCTTTTCTACTCTATTTTGGGGTATATACACCAACTCAATATGCTCTCTCTTGCAAAATACGGAAATTTTATATTTAAGCGAATCGAAAAAAATCTAAATATTATCTAGGCACCCCAATGTTAACAGCAAAATTGCTCTGAATATAATCTGTCTAAAAAATATGCAATGCCATATTCTACTCTGTTTTGGAGTATATACACCAACTCCATATGCTCTCTCATGTAAAATACAGAAATTCTATATTTAAGCAAATCGAAAAAAATCTAAATATTATCTAGGCACCCCAATGTTACAAGCAAAATTTCTCTGAATATCATCTCTCAGAGAAAATACACAATGCCCTTTTCTACTCTGTTTTGTAGTTTATACACCAACTCAATATGTTCTCTCATGTAAAATACCGAAATTTTAACTTTTCGTGAATAGAAAAAAATCTAAATAATACCTAGTCACCCGAAAGTTAAAAGAAAATGGCTCTGAATATACTCTGTTAGGAAAAATATACAATGCCTTATTCTACTCTTATTTTGGAGTATATACAGCA